>NC_133654.1:233971064-234148511 GCF_009905375.1 Apium graveolens | reverse complement strand
AGGCTATGAGTAGTGTTGACTTAGAGAAATGGCATAGTGCCATGAAATCCGGAATGGAATCTATGTATACGGTATACAAAAGATAGATTATAGCAGATGGCCAGGTGGAGACCTATAAGGCCAGGCTTGTGGCAAAAGAATTCAAACAAAGGCAATGGATTGACTTTGATGAAGCCTTTTACCTGTAGCCCTGTTAAAATCAGTTCGGATTTTGCTTGCGATTGCTGCTTACTATGATTATGTGATCTGGCATATAGCCAGATGGTTTTCTTTCCAAGGGAAATGAAAACCTAGTATGTAAGCTACTGCGAACCATATGTGGTTTAAAGCAAGCTTCTCGTAGATGGAACATTCGTTTTGATGAGACAATCAAAGAGTTTGATTTTATCAAAAACATAAATGAACCATGCGTCTACAAAAGGGTTAGTGGGAGTGCGGTAACATTTCTTGTATTGTATTGAATTAGAGTTGACATACATAACAACATAGCAGACCCACTCACAAAGCTACTTTATGAAAGTCACTTTGATCGTCATGAAGACAAGATGGGTATTAGATACCAGAGTGATTGGCTTTAGTACAAGTGGGAGATTGAAAGGAATATGTCCTAAGTCCAATCATGTATAAGGATTTAGGAATAACTTTTATGTAATCTGTTTGATTTCATTGATATTATAAAAGACTTGTTTTGTTTTTATTACGGGCTTTATCTATTTAAGTGTTTAAATAAGATATACCATAGTTTAGAGTAAAGCTTTTTATGGATTATGATGAGATCATAATAGTGAGACCTAAAAGATGATAACTCTAAACTTAAATAGTTCCTGGTCATAGGATTACTAACTGGTAATTAATAATCCGCAAAGATCGGTACATACTATGCTTGCTTCATTATGAAGGATGTCTGTTCTCATAGACATTTGTGTGGTGACACTATAGCTAGTATGTAGGTGCTTATTATAGAATAAGTTCACTGAACATGACTCGTACAGCTGAACAACTGATGGAGTTCACTCACGTGTCAGCAGTTGTTCATATAGTGATAGTTGTACAAGTATCCTTAGACTTGAGGTCTTCATAGTCATCTTGTGTACACTGAACTATGCTTTGGTTTAGTTCTTAGTCTCCAGGGACAATTATTAGGGCTCTTCTGGGTATAGAAATTTGTACACGAAGATAGTGTATGATCAATAAAGGATCTACCCCTTCCAGTGAAGGAAGCGAATGTTCAAGGCTGATTCACTTATGCTAGTTCAGGAATCTCTGGCCAGAGTGAATAAAATTAGAAAGGAGTTTCTAATTTGCATAGAACTACGCATAGTAAATGGTAAGCAAGTGATTGAATTAGATAGGCTTGACACGAGATCCATGCCTTGTATTTAATCGGGACATTGTAGGGTAGAAGGAGTTTATTATAACGGTAACTATTCACTGACAGGTTCTTGGTATTCTAAGCAGTGAATTCATATTATCCGGATAGTCGCGATATGTTGAGAAGCATCACTCACGATGTAGAATAAATGTGATTAATTAATTAATCATATTTAAATAAATTAGAGAATTTATATAAATAATGATAAAATAGTTTTATTATTATTTATTTCTACTATCGGCTTAATATTGAACCTACAGGGTCACACCATAAAAAGAGAATGATTTAATGGTGGAGGAATTAATTAATAATGGCTAATAATTATTTATTTATGAAATAAATAATTAACTGGCAAATTTAATAATTGATTAAATGAGATTTAATTGATTATAAATTAATTAAGAAAAGTTCTTAATATTATTAATTAAAGGATTTAATTTTTGGAAATTAAATCGAGAGAGAGAATTATTTCTAAAGTGTTTAGAAAAAGGATTAATAATTAAAAGGTGTTTTAATTATTAATGAGAATAATAAATGGGATAATAATAATAATATTTATGGGAAAATTTCAGCTGAAAATTTTGCCTATAAATACACTATTATAGACCCTATTTATTTTAACCCACATCGAACCCGCAAACCCAAAAAGTTTGGAAAACCCAATTCTCTCCACCTTCTTCCTCCTCCTTAACATCGTTTTCTTGGTGGATACCGGTGGAGTGCTTCACACTTGAGGAGCAACTGCTAAGGATCTCTGATCGTTGTCTCCGAATTATTTTAAAAGGTTAGATTCGATCCCTCGAATTTTTATTCACGATTTATATGCTTTTATTTGGATTTTGTGTGTGTAAAAGTGTTTTGCCACGCCCCGCTGCGATTAAAAATCCAACACTAAACAAATATCAAGAAGTCACAAATCAAGAAATGTTATGAAGTATATCGAGAAGTCAAGAATACTGAATACAAGAAGGTTTGGCCTGTGGAGAAGTCACTTTACTTTTATAGAAGTCTCATTACTTTTAGAGAAGTCAATTTGACCTATAGAGAAGTGGAGATGTCGACTGGTCAATCTGGCATGTAGAGAAGTGGAGAAGTCGACAAGTCAATCTGACATGTAGAGAAGTGAAGATAGCGACAAGTCATTTACACATGTAGAGAAGTAAAGATACCGATAAGTCAAAATACATGTAGAGAAGTGGAGATATCGACAAGTCAAAACACATATAGAGAATTGGAGATATCGACAAGCCATTTACACATGTTGAGAAGTGGAGATAATGACAAGCTATTCTACATTGCGATACTGACATCTCTACACACTTTGAAGATCTCGATAATAACTTCAATTACAAATCCTGAAGATTCAAGATTATCTGTCAACAAACCATTTTATCATTAAAATAGAATGTCTACAAATACAGTTTGAAGAGTGCAAGATCAAGGGTCAAGATGAACTGGATAAAAGAGGGTCCCATACCTAGAAGATTTTTTGCAGATTTGTAGCACTTAAAATAGAAATAGACAAAAGGACTTTAGAAAATATGTTAGTCTATTTTAGTGCAATTTCTATAAACTGTGCATGTTGATCTATAAAATATGCCACAAGTCCTTAGTTCCTATTGTAACAAAAATAGTCTAGGATTTCTTGTATTCCCTCAAGAAGTAGTTGAGTTCTTAAACATTTAAAAGCACAAATTTGTAGCATAACATATTTGAATTTTAATATTAAGATTAAGTAA
Source organism: Apium graveolens (assembly GCF_009905375.1). Lineage (NCBI taxonomy): Eukaryota > Viridiplantae > Streptophyta > Magnoliopsida > Apiales > Apiaceae > Apium > Apium graveolens. The sequence goes on along the minus strand of NC_133654.1, from coordinate 234,145,400 downwards.
TTTTGATAATTATTTTTCGTGTCTTTTACAGTCAATTGATTTTCACTGCAAATTTTATATATTCTGTTAAGTTCCAAAGCCTAAACACAAAACTTGATTTTATTGAAAGTAATTTATAAAGTTTCAAAGAAAAATCAAGAAACACACATTCACCCCATGTGTGCATTTCATACCTAACAAGTGGTATCAAAGCAAAATCAGAAAGTAAACAGATTAGATCTTGGAAGTATGAGTGCACAAAAACTAAGCGGTATCAAGATCTCAGTCTTTGATAAAGGAAATACACTCTATGGAGGAGGAGGAGGAGGAAGAAGAAGAAGAAGAAGAAGAAGAAGAAGAAGAAGAAGAAGAAGAAGAAGAAGAAGAAGAAGAAGAAGAAGAAGAAGAAGAAGAAGAAGAAGAAGAAGAATAAGAAGAAGAAGAAGAAGAAGAAGAAGAAGAAGAAGAAGAAGAAGAAGAAGAAGAAGAAGAAGAAGAAGAAGAAGAGAAGAAGAAGAAGAAGAAGAAGACGAAGAAGAAGAAGAAGAAGAAGAAGAAGAAGAAGAAGAAGAAGAAGAAGAAGAAGAAGAAGAAGAAGAAGAAGAAGAAGAAGAAGAAGAAGAAGAAGAAGAAGAAGAAGAAGAAGAAGAAGAAGAAGAAGAAGAAGAAGAAGAAGACGAGGAAGAAGACGAGGAAGAAGACGAGGAAGAAGACGAGGAAGAAGACGAGGAAGAAGACGAGGAAGAAGACGAGGAAGAAGACGAGGAAGAAGACGAGGAAGAAGACGAGGAAGAAGACGAGGAAGAAGACGAGGAAGGAAGACGAGGAAGAAGACGAGGAAGAAGACGAGGAAGAAGACGAGGAAAGAAGAGTGAGAAGAAGAGGAGGAAGAAGAGGAGGAAGAAGAGGAGGAAGAGAAGGAAGAGAAGAGGAAGAAGAAGAGGAAGAAGAAGAGGGAAGACGAAGAGGAAGAAGAAGAGGAAGAGGAATAGGAAGAGGAAGAGGAAGAAGAAGAGGAAGAAGAAGAGGAAGAAGAAGAGGACGAAGAAGAGCGACGAAGAAGAGGACGAAGAAGACGAGGAAGAAGAAGAAGAGGAAGAAGAAGAAGAGGAAGAAGAAGAAGAAGAAGAAGAAGATGTTGTTCATCAGGATGACTCATCCTCTATACCCTGAGATTCTCAAGATGATGTTGTGATACCAGTTCATTATGCTCCAAAAGATCCATCTACATACGTTGAGCCAGAGAAAGAGAAGGTCTCACTTGACAGTGGTTTATAACTCATTTTAATTGAGTCTCTTGATAATCTTATGTAAAACAATATTATCAAGTGTGAGTCAACCAAGAAAATACGGGAGAAGATAGAGATCTTGTGTGAAAGTACTGAAGAAATAAGATCAAACCAAAGAAAAATATTGATCTTACAATATGGGGTTTTATGCCTAAATTAAAAGAAGGCATTACTGAAGTGTTTGAAAGGTTCAAAAAATTTGATAAATGACTCGCAGTTGCATGACAAGTTCTATGATCGTGAAGAGGTCAACTAGAAGTTCTTACTTACTCTTCCTGATAACTTTGAACAAAAAATTTCTACAATAAGGGAAGGAAGAGTTCTAGGCAGGATAACCCTGGAGGTTTTATATGGAGTTCTAAAAACCTAAGAACTTGAGATGTTGCAAAGAAAATCATTAAAGTTAAATTAAGGACATGTTGATGTGTCAAGTGCCTTGATAGAAAATGATCAAAAGATGAACGAAAGTGAAACTGAATCTCAGATTCAAGTTATACAGCCTGTTGAGCAGAAATGTGAGGAGCCTAAAAAATAAGTCATTTTGAAACTGGAAGAGGATGAATACTACACTTGAGTTGGATGAAATGGATCAGTCTATGGCCTACTTGGCAAGAAAATTCTCAAACCTAAGAGTCAAGAAGCCCATGTATTTCATGTTAAGGATTCGATCAATAAAACGTAACGGAAAAACAAAAATTTTGAATCCCTATCACAGGATCTATGTATAATGACCGGATAATTATGGAGAATTGATGTTTACCTTAATAAAGCTTTCTTTCTGATTGTGATGAACATTCTGATCTTGATGAACAAACACAACAACCCTCCTTTCAAAATCCGCTCTCCAAGGTATCCACATGAACGTCCGATCGTCCAACGATCACCGGAGCCAGTACTAGCCGATTTGGTTGCCTCTTTTTTTTTTCTCTCTCTCTCTCTCTCTAGCCTCTCTAAGATGTAGAGCTACTAGGGTTTTCTCAAAAATGTGATATTTCTACTAAACCCTAAAAATATACATCTTAATGTATATATAGGGAGAGAGGGGATTCGGGCCTAACCCTAATCATAACGGGCATCTAAAAGGACCCATTCTGATTTTGGGTTTATATTATTATTAAATTTGAATTCGAATATATATACAATTAATCAAGTCTCACTTAATTAATTTAATAATTAAATTCATATTAACAACAATAAAATATTTACATTCATAATTTAAATAACACTTCGTTTTAAACGTTCTTTGTGTGTGACCCTTTAGGTTATTATTACGTTGGCAATAATTTTATTTTCTAATAATAAAATTATAAATAATGAGTGGCATGTAGTAATACATCATTGCTCCCTAATTAATAATAATAATTTGTGATTCAATTAAATCTTTCATGGATAATATACAATGTAATATAATCCCTTTAGCTTTATATTATAGATCAAACTCGAGGCATGCATTGTGTCATCCTCTGTTAACGTTTAATCCTTCTTTCCTTGATCAATGAGTAAACTATTAAACAAATCAGTATTTGGGCACCGCCATGCATTTTATAGTCTTACTCAATCAAGAGACCAATAATATCACTCCTTTAATAAAGGAGGGCTAAATCTCATCTAGATCATTCATATTTCTCTTGCAATTCATAATATACCCAATGTCTACTTTTATTATTACCCGGTCAAGAATAACTTTCAATGGTATCAAAGTATATTAATTTTCATATAGAAATATAATGATTTCAGGTCAAAGGACCAATACATCTTTATCACTGTGAGATTAACTTATGACACTTTAAACGTGTAGTATATCACAATGGGTCAATCCAGCACCATGTATTTAATACATGTGCCTGTGTTTTGACTTTTAGTATCACCATACCTAGGATCAATGAGATGTGATCATCAGTCAACAAACACACAAGTCTCAACGTATTTATCATCGTCCCTTAACAATAATACTTGACTAGGGACCTTTAGGAATATCAATATTATTCTCATAATCTCATTTTTAAGTCATGTACTTAGAGATATAGATTTACATATCATATTTCAAGGACATTTATTAATCTAATATTTTATCACAGAAAATAAAGATATAATAAATTACTAAAGAATAATCTATAGAATCATAATTAATAATCCAAATGTTTCATAATATAAACATAATAGTGTTGTCTCTAGGGCACAAACACCAACATTTCAAGGGTAAAAGTTAATCCTCCTACAACAACAATTAGAAAGGAAAATCTTAGACAAACACAACTGGCAAAGGTGGCTACAAGTCAGGATTTATGGACAGGTCTAAGATTAGATGCTATAATTTTGATGAGCTTAGTCACTTTGCTATAGAATGCAGATTGCCAAAGAAGGTGAAGAAAGATAAGGCATACTTGGATCTTGAAGATAAGTACGAAGCACTTTTAAAGAAATAACAGGGAAAAGCCTATATTATTGAGGGAAAAGTTGGGATGACACAGATGATGAAGATGAAAATGAAGAATATGAAAGTTATGCTCTTATGGCCTTGGAGGAAAGAGAATCATCTGCATCAAAAACTGAGGTATACATTGTAAGAACCCTGATTTTTGTAATATTTTAAAACTTCTGTGAATAGTAACTTGAGCTAATTAAGTAATACGTATGGGGATCATCATTAAATGAATAGTGGAATTTTGAGAATCCGAGATCATATTCTTGTTTATCGAGGAAAATAAGTGAATGTAAAAGCTGACGGAATTCGAAGATTCACAATTATACTACGTGTTTTCGTATCCGTAAAGAATGGCGTAGAACCGGGAATACTACGTGAAATAAATAATATATCAAGGTATTTCTATGATCAAGAGAAGGAATGGAATTGGTTATAGGATTATAAGCGATAAAAGAAATCGCTACGAAACAAGTCGTTATACGTGGAAACTATCGGAATGGAACGACGATTGCATTTACGATAAATAAACGAATGAGAAATTAAATCCCATGCAAGTTGGCCATGCATAACCAAGTCCTAACTAGTAGTTAGGAGTGTAACTAGATGATTAGAAGCTAACTAGAATAGTTAGTGGAATAGTGTTGAATAGTGATGGGAGACAACAAGTACACAAGCCATACTTCTCCCTTTTCTCACTTCACCACACAATCAAACCAACTCATACCTTTGCCAAATTATTGTCAAATCTGCTGCATACATCCCATATATTCATTATACACTCCCACACTTTAGCCACAAAAGAAAACAACCACTTTTCCCTCACTTAAAGCTCTCCTATTTTTCATTCCAGCAGTTCGGATTTTCTGAGCAAGGGAGAAAGAAAAATTCATAACTCAAAATATACTCATTCAAATATCATGAAATTTTTACCATAGCTTTTCTATATCATGGGTAATATTCGTACCAAATTTCAGTCTCAAATTATATTTTTTCAATTTTATAAAAATGTTTGAATGAGGTGCTGAAAGGTAACTCCGAAATTTTAACTTGTTTCCTTGTTTTGTTTCTTAAGGATCTAGCCCTTCTAAGTGTTTTCTAAGAAAACCAAGCCTCAATCATCCTAGTACTAACCTTCCTAGTATCCAAGAAGGTATAACTTTCAACCTTTTAAGGTTTTATGGTTGAATTTAAGAGTTATGTTTGTTGTAGTGTTAAGATCCAAAGGATTGTGTTTGTTTGAGTTTGTATTGATTATGTTCTTGCTAAAGACTTGAGATGTTGAGTTGTAATCCATGTATGTGGTACTATATAGAGCATATAAGGTTCATGTGGGTGGATCTTGAGAAGTACTTGTGTTTATGATGGTTATAGGTAGTGATTGTGTTAAGATCAAGTAGTAGAAATTGAGTTTGGGCATTCTTGCACTTGATCTGTTTTCTGCAGGACATTCGGCCATGAAAATTGTTAAAATTTGAAAACCACTGGCCATGAGCAGATAGATCTTGTTTTTTTGTTTCTATACATGTGTAGATCATCATGAGGAGATTTACGGTTTAGGAGTTATGGTCGTTTTAGTGTAAAATATTTCTGCGATTAGCCAACTGCACTTAAGTCCACTTGCATGGTGATTTTGAAGGACTTAAAATAATTTCGAGATTCTGGAAAAATTATGAAAAATGGATATGATAGTAGAGAAGACTGTCCAAAAAGAATTTTGAGAAAATATTAATTTTTAGATTTTATAAAAATATTTTGGTAAAGCGAGCGCAAGCGAAAAACGCATAAAAACCTAGTTTTGACGCGCGTTTTCTCACGTTCGAGCTTAAAACTCAAAATGGACTTTCTAAAGCGAACGATCGATTTCAAAACTCGGCCATGTTATAAAGTGAGAATATAAGTATTGAGAATGTGACGATCGGAGATTCGTTATACTTGAGTAGTTGCGAAAGTTGCTTAATAAAAGCGAGACGTTAATCGCGTACTAACTTAGACCGTTGGTTCTTGTTTATAGATCGCCAACCAAACACCAGATACCATACCACTTCGATTACTCGAGGCAAGTTTTCGAAACCCTATCTCATACTATCCATGCTATATATATACTGTTGTGATATTGATGCCATGATTTACAGTTCAAATATATATATGCTTGTCTATGATATCAATGCATACGAATTATGCGATTGTTTACGAAAACAAATTTCGTTTTACACGAGTATGAGAAGTTGAAACGTATTTCAAATATAATATATGATAATGGGAGTTGAAGATATTTTAATAACGATTTAATTCCGGAGAGAGCCGGACGCGAAAGATTTCTATTTCGATAAACAAAGTACGTTCGCGTAATATATATATCAAGCAAACGATTGAGATTTTGACTTAAACTTCGAGAAATATTGGTTTATTCATTTAAGGGACACCCTTACTTGATTGATTATTTTATAAAGCGATATTTAAGGGATTATTAAATATCCAGAAAGTATTTAAAAATATACTGAATAGTTTATAAATAATTTCACGTTATTTAATAAAGATTTAACTATTCAAAGAGCAATTATAGGATACCAAATCATGTTTTGATTATTTGATTAAGGTGTCTCCATTCGTTGGACCTTATTCACAAAATATTTTGTATTTAAGGTTTTTATTAATTCATTGAACCTTAATTAGAAATACTTTGTACTTAAGATTTTATCAATTCATTAAATCCCTCTTATATAATTATGAGACCTTAGATATTTAATATCTTCGGACTTCTAAAAACTTATTTAAAAATAGACATAATTCCCAAAGGTACTTTCTAAATTATTCAAAACTCTTGAAAGAGATTAATCATTTGAAACGTATCAAAACCTTAGGGAACTTAGTCTTGAAGCATAAGAGTTTTGCTTCCTCGTTCAATAAAGAACAAGTGAGTAATATACGTGTCACCCTACTACAGATAGGGATTTGAAAATGATTTTAAATTCAAAAATCCGACAACTCCCAAAGATCAATTGAGTTAAAAGTGATGAATAAATCATCTTATTTAAAGGTCAACTTTTAACGACCTATTCCTTCGAAAAAGGATTTTGAGCAAAAGATATAATTGTTTTGGGACTGGAATGTGGCCTGCCCGGTACGGAGTGGTATCAGGCAGTGACCAGGCGCGGAGTGGCGCATTATGCAAGCGCGGAGTGGCGCATTGTACGGTTATATGGTCTATGTGACCATTGACTTTCGGACTTGCACGGCAATGGGCAACCACCGTGTAGTGTCTTGATGAGCCCAAAGGCGGCTAGGTTTGTATTCCTTCTACTAGTAGAGAAAATTTCGTATTCGGCTGATCACCGATACGTGGTTTATTCCAGTATAGTCCCTTTCTTCCATTTTGGAAAAACTGTTGTGAAATATACAACAGAGAGCCGATAAGGCTGAGTTTAAAACAAGGATATTGATGAATATATATCAAATCCATTTGAGAAATCTGCCCATAAGGCTGAGTTTTAAATTGGGATGTTGATGAATATATATCACACCCATTTGAGAATCTTGGTTCGAGTAACATCTTAAGATTTTGAAATAAAATGAGTACGAGTATAAAATGATTTTGAGAAAGAGATGGATACAAGTATTCAGTGGATATATTATTGTAGTTGATTTTGAGAATATTATAAATTTGACAAGCATATAAACTTTCAGAACGCTTTGGAGATACAAAGTATAATTATTGGTTTTATTTATCCTTACATACTTAATTATGAGGATTTATACCTTGCTGAGCTATAATGCTCACCCTTGCTTTTATATATCATATCACAACAGACTACCAGCATGGATCAGACCAGGACTGCTGTCCGTAGGCGGGTAAGGAAAGCTCGTGAGTTCTGTAGGCTTTTTGTGCGCTAGCCCCGTCAGGTAGATAAGTGGAGATGATTTATTTGCTACTGTTTCCAAGCGTATAACCTGTGTGTATGTGAGTTTGAATAAAAGGTCGAGTAATATTGTGAAAAGAGAATTATTTAATTAATAAGTGATCGTAACGACCCGAATTCACAACCTTGGATGACACAGATGATGAAGATGAAAATGAAGAATATGAAAGTTATGCTCTTATGGCCTTGGAGGAAAGAGAATCATCTGCATCAAAAACTGAGGTATACATCTTAACCACCATTGATCTGAATGCCTTTCAATATAAAGAAACTGTTGAAAGATTAGTATGGAAATGTTTCACATTCACACAAGTATGGTGGCTGCCATTGAGGAAATGAATAGACTATCTAAAGTGAATGAGAAATCGGAAATAGAAAAATAAGAACTAGAACTGCAGTAGGCAGGAAAATGAATATCTTGAAAATAAGATAAAATGTGGAGAGGAGATAGAGATTGCACTAAGAGAAAAGATTGAGAAAATGAACTCAAACTTAAATCATTTAAAAATACTTCTGAATTAGTTGGCAAATATCATGAAAAGAACAAACCTTGTGCTAATGTGACAATTGGGGTGGACTATGAGGCTAGTTCATCTCAAAAGAAAAATCAAATTGATAAAGTCAAAGAAAGTGTAAACACAGAAGTTCATGTTGTGCTTCAAAAGGTGAATGCACCCTTGTTCAAATCCTGTGAGGTGAATTTCAGTGAAGAAGAGCTCATCATCAAGAAAGAAATTACAGATGAGGATGAAAGCAAGAAAAGTGTCAAATCAACTATCAACACTGAAAGTGGGAAAAAGCCTAAGATCGGTCCAGTTCTGAAGACACCTAAACGGAAGCAAAGAACGAAAGCTCAGGGAAGAAAAAAAAAGAACAGAAATGAAAAGACAAGAGTTAACAAAACTAACAATTATGCTTATGTTGCAAATACCCTTAGAAAATAGTATCAAAAATCAGGTTCAACGAATCACCTACCTCATCTTTGTAAAAATACTGTTAGTAAGCTAAAGTATAGAGTATGCAAGTACAATGAAGCACTAAATCCTTATTTTCTTGTGAGAAGTTTGATTACATTCCTTGTAACAAGGTCATGACTAGCTGTCATAAACCAAGAAAATATCTAAAAGAAATCAACCTTGGATCTGAGGTCAAAAATGAGAATACTAATCAACCTAAGAAAACTGTACCTTTTGATAACTCAAGTTCTACTCCTGATAACTCTGCATAGAAGAAGAATATGTCCAACACTGCCTGTGTAGCTAAAAACACTTAAAACTCATTGTGTGCAGGGCAAAAAAATAAAGTCATGTGGATCATTGATGGTTGTTATTCCAGACACATGATAAAGACATGATATCACAGTTTGAGGAGATGGTTGGTCATTTGGTAACCTTTGAAGACAACAACAAAGGATTCACAATAGGATATATGTTAAACTACTAAATTGTTAAATTACTAGACATAATTTATTTATCCTACTAAATTACGACCATATGTTATCTTATTATTTTTATTATAAATTTATTGTAATTATTATATATTTATATAAATATTTAAAATTATAATATAACGGGATAAATAAAATTTTTAAATATTAACAGGAGATCGTTCATTGCAGGTGATTTAAGCTAGTATAACTAATAACAGTGAAACACGCTTGATTCAGAGCAAATTTTATACTGATATATATGTACTGTTATATCCAATGGATTTAATTACTCCCGTTGGAGAGCTCTTAGTCATCTATTTTACTTGAAATCTTAGTGATTAGGGGCATATAAGAGAACTTTGTTTATGAATCAGTATACATAACATATACAAATACTGTTGTAAATACCAATGAAAATGGTACATTGAGTGACTGTAAAAATTATGCTTATCACAAGGTTATTTCTCAATATCTACATCAGGTTGGCCCCATAAAATGGGGAACTAATTAAGCTGAAGAATATCCTATTGTCAGCATCAATTTTACTAGCTAACATAAACAGATAAATAATATGTAATGTAGACTACAAAATTATAACTATTTAATATACCAAGAGACTGTACACTGACTTTGTACCTTTAGATCTTTTGTGTCTGCGAATTGGGGTCTGTTTTATCTCCAAACAGGAAGGAAGGAAACACTTGACATACTGATTTTCTAACTATTTAATTGTAGAGTTAAGTGGCCATACTTCCGACAAAATAGGACTAATCGGATTTATTTTGGTTTGGTTGTTAGCATGAAATAGTTTAGCTGGTAAAAAATTGCAGGTTCTAATTACCTGCAACTGTTCTACACCATCTGACTTGTCACTAGTTGCTTATCGAGAACAGTCTCCTTATGGCCAATTTAAACCTGTTATGAGCAACAAAATGATCTGTAGATAACAATCTGAAAATTATATATCATAAACACAAGAAAAACATGACATATATCTTAAAATTTAACCATATGTTTAACACCTTAAGTTTTGAGATATTTAAGGTATTACGAGCATAACAGTACTCAAAAAAATTCTTGAATTCATACTAAATTAAACATAAAGACTCCCACAAAAAAATTCTTGAATTTCAATTTATAACCCGAATCCCTTTCCGCGACACAACTGTATCATACAAATTCTTCAGTGATACCAGCTTATTCTTGATTAGCTCTATCTCCTTCAAATTGTTTGTACCTCTGCAGATACCTCCTCAATGGTCCTGCGAAGTTCTCCATACCAAGATTTTGCATAGCCCAACAAATATCGTCTCCACTTAAGATCTTGCGCTTATCCTCCCGACATTTCTCAGAAGCTTCTTCAGTGATAAAACATATGAACTCAGATACACACTCTTGCATAGTTTCTTTGCCTTCTTTCGAGATTTTCGCATTAGGTGGCAGAATCTGCTTCATGATCCGCCCAATGTTTGCTATAGGTAACCGAAGATCTTGTTCAGCTATGTATTGGTCAGGATTTGAGGAGCCACCACCAGAATTATCAGCCATTTTCTAGGGGAAGTTGAAAAAATTTGATATTATAATTTGGCTTTAGCTATATGTCACCATTATGCACTCAAAATATGTATAAAATATATAAAATTAAACATCTATATGTAGAGTGTCTCTATATGTAATGATGAATGTGAATCAAATGTACAATGCTGGATACTTGGAATGGTATCTGTTATGCTGCTACTATTTTTAATTTTAAAGTATTTGGACGATGCAGATTCTGAACCGTTAGACATCTTACAATCCTAATTTCTTTTCAAATTTACAGATAAAAAAATATTAATTTAATAATACATTTCCACTTATATCTATTAATATAAATTCATGAATTTATATTCTTACTCGACCCTTATTTATACAATTTGAGGGGTAATTTTGCAATAGCATCAATATATTTACATTGAAAGTCGGGAAAAAAAATTCTCATATCTTCTTTTTATTAATTTTTCCTACTGAATACTTTCAATAGTATTTTTTCTATTTTTGTCAATTCTCTTTCCTATTTAAAAGTGGTATCATACATTAAAATATAAGAAGTTTACTTTTCAAATGAATGGTAATATTAGTTGTATAAATTAGTTAGGAGCAAGGTGAAACAACTAGTATTCTTAATATTTTTTGGAGTTGTAAGTTTTATATTATTCAAATATTTTGATGATGATTATTATAGATATTTTTAAATGTAATATATTGTTAAGGATGTTAAAACTGAGGAGATTTTGAAGTTTAAATGGGGTTATAAAATATTACTACTTATATCTTAAGTTAAAACCAAATGATCATATGGAAAAACTAAAAACACATAATGATAAATTATTGAGAACATCTTTGTACTTTACGTATACATTTTGGGTTTGTAGAATCATTTTTTTATATGTACCTAAATTTAAATATATTTGGAATTGAAGATTTTGTATTCAGTTTATTGAATTTAAAATATATTATTATCATGTTAGGGAAAAATAAATTAATTTTTTGAGCTATCTAGGCATAAACATTAGAAACACTAGTAGCATCATGATACTTGCATGTGGGTGTAGATCATATTTTCTAATTCAAACTTGTGAGTCAACAGTGCCAAAATTTTCTGATTAAAATATAGTGTCTGGCATATCAAAGGAAAAAACAAGCTCGTGTCTGTATGAAACTTGCCATACTCAAATTTTTGTCTTCTTGATCACAAATGTAGGATGATATACCAATGAAATGAAATTAAATAAAAAATGAAGCAATAGAATAATTTAAAGTGGTTGATCCAGCTACAATCTAATTTTTTTTTCTTACAAACCTTGTCAAGGTTATTCAAGATTCCATAACCTATAGAATATTGATCAAGATTCCATTGGCAGTCATGTTATATAAAGAAGTGTATATGTGTGCTAACCGGTATTCTATGAATCGGTCTAGGCGGCCGCCTACGCGCTAGGCGCGGGTAAAACGCTCCGACTCGGACCTAGGCGGTGATTTAGACGTTTTTTTAAAAATCGGGTCAAAATCGAAATTAGGCGGGTTAGGCGGTATAGGCGGAAAATAATTTAAAAATGTGATTTTTTTACCTTTTTATAATTTAATTCATTAATTTCAGAATTTCACACAATATCATGTTAATTTCTAATATAAAGTATTGGTAACAAGTAACAAGTAATGTAATATATTTACTTTCTCACTTAAAATATAAAATTAACATATTATAATTAATTTAAAAGTGTGAATTGAAATATAGTTAATACTGTAAACTCAATGATTAGTACATCACGTATGTTAAATATGTAGATATTGTTTAATATCATTCTAGTTTCTTTTTTCAAATTAATATTTGATATATTGAACATTATATAATTATACAAATTAAAAATAATATTTATATTCTTCCAATTAATCGGTCTGATTAATCCCCGACTTGTCGATTAATCTGTCGAAATTACCCTCACCGCCCTGGCTGTCTAGCTATTTCCGAAACACTGGTGCTAACAAATGAAGACGTTAGTGTCTGTAGTTAGGTTGTCTTTGTGCATTCATTATTCTTTTTTAGTTGGTTGCATGTACAAAGGAAAGGGCAATGGCGAAAAATATATTTTTTTAAAAAAATTGTAACAAGAATGCCTTTTTTTAAGTATGTGATCAAAAATACGTATCTAATACGTATTTGTAAAATGGGTAACTCTAATACGCATTTGAGAAATGGGTATTAGGTAAAAAAAACAAAATAAAAGACACGCATTTCTGAAATGCGTATCACCAAAAGTCAAGGCTGATACGCATTTCCAAAATGCCTATCTCCTTTATATATATATTTTTTATTTTTGTTTTAAACATTTTTTTACACAAATTACTCGTTTGTTAAATGCGTATTAGTGATACCCAACTTAGAAATGCATATTATAGTGGTATTTTTTGCCATATACTTGAAAAAGTGGTATTCTTGTCACAGACTCTAAAAAAAGTGGTATTTTTATCATTTTTTCCGAAGGAAATAACTAAAATTTTTTGATTAAATTTAATGGATGATTAAACAGAAAAGCCATTTCTGAGAAACTACATTTCCTAATTCCTAGATGTAGGCTTGTAGGCTATTGTGCTGGTTAGCGTACGCACCTCGAACTATCTACATATCCTTCATGTGGGATCAATCATTCTATTTGATTAGGGAACTGCTACTGCAAGGTACATGCAAATAACACGATAAAGACCGCCAAGTGCTAAGCCTTCTCACGGTCATATTTGTATTTGGTGAGTTAATTCCACATTCTAGAAAAAAGTTCAAATAACTACCAATATTTGCTATTAGATATAAACAAATGCAGACTGCATATCAACAGTGCAAGCTTGAAGCTTCAATGCTTTCTTGCTTGGGGCATTTTTATATATGAAACACAAATTGAATTAATTTTATATACACATTGAATTAATGTCAAAAATGACTATAAAAAAATGATTCTTGGGGCAGCATGGGCAGAAACCATAACGCTCTCCTACATATAAAACAAGAAGTTATAATTGTCTTAGTCTTTGTAGTCCTATACTCCTATCTGTGAACAAAGCAGCAATATTAGAATAAAACATAAGGATATTACATCGCCTCACCATTTCACTGAGTCTGAGACGACTCTCTTCGGGGTTTGGGGACACATTAACAGCTAAAAAATAGCCAACGACTGGGCCTAGAATAGAAAAATTACTAGTAGTATTACTATCTTTCTCAGCAGGGAAACAATCTCTGCATGCAGCCCTCAATTCATCTATTACATTCTTTTTTCCAGAACAAAAATAGTTTAACTTACTAAATATTAAAAGATTTTAATATTTTGTAAAACAGAGATATTTTAAGCTAATCACCCGCAGCCACAGAAGAAATAGAATCCACCTAAAATGGACAACCATGCATTCCAATACACACCATTTTTCCCTACGTTTTTCCAATACATACAAAAATGTAAACCAAAAGGCCTTATATTGTTGTTGACAAAGGGGTAGCAAGAAGAAAGCCAGGGTTCGCATTGGGCCCTGGCATTTCAACGACGAAGAGGAGGCAGAGGAGGCTGACGCAGCTACGCCTGGCAAGCAAGCGTAGGACAAAATGGGAGACCTTGACCTTACAATCGAAGATGTTAACAGAACCATTGTCTGTTATGCTGAAACAATATATAGAACTAATGGAGTTTGGGAAGGACCTAACCCCTTGGCTCCTATTCTTCCCATCTTCATTTTCCAGTTACCTGTCGCCATTTTTGCAACTCGATTTGCCCTCCTTCTGTTGAAACCCTTTAACATGCCTTCCTTCATTGGAGAGCTTATTGTAAGTTCCTTTCGCTTTTGCACATCATCTCATCGTCTATTCATGAGCTATATTACATTTCTCAAATTATTAACAAAAATGTAATGTTTAGGTAATGAAGATGATCAATTTAGGAGCTAGTATTAAAACATGTCGCGTCATGTAAAATTGGAAAATTGATAACCCTGTCTGACAAATTAGCCACCAACGTGTACAGAGCTGGTATTAAGATAAATAGCTATAAAAGATGCATAACTTGTTTTCTTTTGGATGGAAAATGCAGGGTGGTATACTGCTTGGACCAACTTTCTTCGGTAAAATAGCACCAACTACCTACAAATGGTTCTTTCCTTCCTATGGTTTCGTTGTTTTAGAGCCAATGGCACATTTTGCTCTTGTTTACTACGCATTCCTCGTGGGTTTAACACTGGACACCCAATCAATTAGAAGAACTGGAACAACAGCCATGGGATTGGCTATAACAGGAGCTGCAATCCCTTGTTTGATTGGTTGTGCCTTATTCTTCGTCATCCTTAGTGACAAAACAAATTATTATGGCTGCATTTTCTGGGGCTTTGCACTTACTGTTTCAAGCTACTCAGCGCTGGGTAGCATTCTTGAAGATCAATCACTCATTCATACAGAGATTGGCAAGTTGGCCATGTCTGCAGCTCAAGTCGGAGAAGTCATTTCATGGGGTCTTCTTGCTGTAGGACTAGCTGTAGCCAACAGCCCAAGTTTTTGTTTATTTGCCATTATCTTGACAATTGTGTTTGCACTTATTTGTTTTCGTGGCGTTCGTCCAGCTCTGTCTTGGATAATCAAAAAAACTGGTGATGGCCAAGGGTATAGTGAGTTCTACATTTGCTTTATTCTAAGTGGGGTTGCTATATGTGGAGTTATTACTGATGCCATTGGTACACACCCGATGCTCGGAGCGTTTATCTTTGGACTAATTATGCCTAATGAAGTGCTTCAAACTACTTTGGTTGAGAGGCTTGAAGACTTCGTGATGGGAATTTTTATGCCAGCATTCTTTGCGGTTTGTGGTATCAGGACTAATCTAGATTCTTTAAGCGTTAATCACACTTCTTTGTTAGTTGTGGTGGGCATAATTATTGTTCTATCTGGATCCAAAGTTGTCAGCTCTTTGCTTTCCTCTTTTGTTACTAACATGACAGCTAAAGAAGCAGCTACTATTGGACTACTTACAAGCACCAAAAGCATCTTGGCTTTGATCATTCTTGAAGTTGCACAAGAGCATGGGGTATGTACATACACAGGCATTCATACTTGCATACAGAATAGGTTCGAGTAGAAAAACAACAATCCTATTAAACTGTTGCACATAAACACTGCACGCGTTTTTGATTTCAGGTTTTGACTACGCAAGAATATTCCATCATGGTAGTTTCAGTTGTTGTGATGACTATGCTTGTGCCACCAATCATATTACATTATCATCCTAACAACGATGGAGTTCCTTACACACGAAAGACAATTGAGAAAACTAAATCAGTGGAAGAGTTGAGAGTACTTGCCTGTGTCCATAAACTGAACAATGTTCCATCTGTTATCAACGTGCTTGAAGCTGCTAATGCCACCCAACAATCTCCAATCAGAGTCTACGCGCTCCAACTTGTAGAACTCATTGGCAGGGCCTCGGCAATGCTAGTTGTTCATAATGGTCGTAAGGCTAGCTCGAAAAACCCAACTAAAGAAGAAGCTGAGACTGATGAAATTATAAGCTCTTTCGACAATTATGAGCTTCGTTGTGATGGTGTCAATGTCCAAGCACTCACTTCTAGGTGCCCATACTCTACCATGGACGAAGATATCTGCAACATTGCGAGAGACAAGCGAGCAGCTCTTATCATTTTGCCATTTCACAGACAACAAAACATAGATGGAGAAATGGAAGATATTAACCCTGCCATAAGAAATGTGAATGAAAATGTATTAGCTCATGCTCCTTGCTCCGTGGGTGTTCTCATAGACCGTCGAGTGGCTGAGACTAGCACATTCCCTAACCGTGTTGCTGTCTTCTTTTTTGGCGGGCCTGATGACAGAGAAGCGTTGGCTTATGCTTGGAAAATGTCAGAACATCAAAATGTGAGACTAACAGTCATAAGATTCGCGCCTGGAAAAGATGCAATTCAAGTAGATCCTGCAGATTTCATGACAACAGCAGCAGGGACAATAACGGTGCCTATTGATGCTGAAAACGAGCGACATCTAGACGATCATTTCTTAAACAAATTCAAGACGGCTACAGCACATGAAAATTCGGTAGTATATCAACAAATAGTGCTAAATGATGAAGAAGAAACTGTGAGAGCAATTAAAAACATGGAGAACGATTATGATCTTTTCATAGTAGGTCGAGGGCGGGGCGTGGTATCGCCACTAACAGCCGGACTTGCTGATTGGTGTGATTGCCCTGAGCTAGGTCCTATTGGAGATCTTTTCGCCACCTCTGAGTTCTCATCTTCATTTTCAGTACTGGTGATGCAACAATATATTAAATCTGAAGGGAGTGTAACCGAGTCCGATTCGTATGCTGGATCTTCAGAAGCAGAGCATGACATGAACTGGAGACCATCAAACGCAAGTAATGATGTCAACGAATCATTCGGACGTAGAGATACAGAATTCGGTAATTTATCTTTTAACCACAAAAGAGACCATAGCTTTGGCATGATAAGATGAATATTGTTAGTGAGTTAGATCATATTTTTTGCTTGACCAACTTCTTGGAAATTTCTTTCACCTCTTTGTGTTCAACAATATGAGATGGTATCACCAAACATAATGTTGTATACATGCCTTGAAAACAAGAAGGGAATATCAGAAATTGTTTTTCATGTCATGCTATGAAATATCTCTGCATGCTTGTTTTGTATTCGTGGAAACGGCCTCTCTTGCAATGATATGCGGTGTATCAAAATTTAACACACCTGATCGATCCCATAACACAATTTTTATTTAACTTCCATTATTACAATTCAATCTGCATTCATCATGACGATCAGACGTAACACTTAATTTTCAAAATTCAGTAAGTACTGAATTGTGAGTGACAACAAGAAAACGAAATACACCATCAAATTAGCCGTGCAATAGTAAAAGATGAAAGATCCAAGAAGCTTAATTTTCACATTCCAAAGAAATTTTTGTGACAGTCGATTCGGTCTAAGAAGGCAAGGAATCTTCCAAATGTGCTGTTGATTGTTTAATAGAGACGTTACTAACATAATCTCTGATCATGGGTTTAAACTTCTCGACTCCCTTGATTATCAGAAAGAACAGAACTCTGTATGTGGCCGTCATCCCCAGTAGAATTATGATATCCACCCATTTAGAATAACCAGTTTCCACTTGCCAGATATCTTTTAAAATTTCATCACCAGTAATTGTAGGAGATCCTCCAATTGTTTCATTAGGAAATGTTAGGCCTATAAATTCATTCTTGTAAAACCCTTGGAATGCATACTTGTGGAAGGAAATGCAGTACATTGGGTACTTCCACACTGGATTGGGAATGTCATTTGGTAATCGAAAGAATCCCCCTGTTAAGATCATTATGCCTTGAATTCCAGCACCTGCTACAATACCCATAAGAAAATCGGGTACGATGCTAGCCACCATCATCATTAGGCTCTCGACTAACATTATGCATACGAAGAGGAGTAGGCCAAAGTACACAAAGTGACCGAATTCTTTTTGAAGGCCTACAAGATAATATGATATTGCTCCTGGTATCAGTCCGATTAGGAACAAGAATGGAACTGATGAAATTGTGTTGGCCACAACAAATGCAGCTACACCATAGTGTCCGTTCAGTCTTTCTCTTGTGAAAATCTATAGATTAAGTTGCATTGTCAGCATTTTATTTTCAGAGCATTCTAATACATTTTGCACATAGTTTAAAGATTACATATTTTGTAAGTTAGATATTGACCTTCATATCCTCTACAAACGAAGGGAATCCACCAATTGCCATAAAAGTCAAGAATCCTGCAATAAACATGAGCATCGAACCTCTAGCCTGTAGATTTTACGGACTGTTTTTTAAGATACCGTAGGGAGAGAGGGAGGGAGAGAGAGGGGGAGAGAGGGAGAGGGGGAGAGAGAGAGGGGGGGGAGAGAGAGAGGGGGGGGAGAGAGAGAGAGAGAGAGAGAGAGAGATCACCTGAATCGAACCATAAGTGTGGCCAATATCATGAAACAAGGTACCTGTGCAGAGGCCGAGTGCAATATAGATTATCAAACGAAGCCAGTAATACCCTAGATCACGGTGCATGTTGAGAAAGGATCTTTTGGTAAGAACAAGGCATTGAATAATAAAGCTTGCTTGGCTTCCTTTACTTGACACAGTTCCTATGTTCTGCATTTAAAAAAGACAGAAATTAAATAAACAGAGACTCACTTATATAGGGCATTATGTAGGTTCTAATCATCCAATAGTTGTAATAGAATACACAACTTATTGATATTCTCCTGTACCTTTTCACTAATCTCTGAGACTCGACGCTGAACTTGTTGACTCTGTTCAGAAGATTGAAATGCCTTGACAAGAACATTAATGGCTTCCGCAGCAGTTGTGCCTCCATAAACTGTTCCCTGGCCATCCTAATAAGATGTGTTTTCAATAAATAGCTTTTTAATCACCAGTTACGCTGATATATTGAGAACTATTTCCTAAAAGCTAGCCATAAGTAGCTAAGTAGAACTAAATAATTACGTCCGTGTCAAAATCTTTGTTGATTATTCGGAGGAAGTGATCAGAAGGGTTCCTCATAGCTGGGCATGGGAAGCCATTTAATGTGAAAAACTGCAAAAGATCAAGATCTTTAAATTAGGTAAATTACGCTAGTCTAATAATGTCTAAGACGTTGATTAATATTGAAATAAGTTTACCTCGTTCGCTCCACTGATCGAACCAAAGTAAACTTGTCTGCCTGAGGATAAAAGACAGAGATTATGGAAAAGCTCAAAGACTTCAGCACTGGGCTGATGAATGGAGGCTACAATGGTTCTTTTGTCTTGTTGAGCTAGTTTTATGATGCGGCTCATGACATGGTAAGATGCTGCACTATCCAATCCACTGGTAGGCTCATCGAGAAAAAGAAGATTTGGACGAGTTAAAATTTCAATACAGATGCTAACTCTTCTTTTCTGTCCACCACTAAGACCTTTTACAGTCCACCCTCCGATTCTTGTGTTTATGTCATCTTGTAAACCCATATCGATAATTGTTGTCTCAGCTCTTTCTTTCTTCTCAGCTGTTGACATGGAATCAGGGAGTTGAAGTTGAGCCGAGAAGTAGACAGCTTCTCGTACAGTGAGCGTTGTCATCAGCGAATCATCTTGAGTCACATATGCCTAGGAAATTTAGAAGTCAACTCAATTATTTGTAGTACTCTTGTATTCATTCGGATTTTTGTAATTGAATGGTACAATAGTTAGTAAACCGAAGAAATGAATATATATCAGCTGGAATGTGATTTCCGAGTATATAACTTACTGAAGTGCCAAAGGCCAGAGTTTGTTTGTGGCCATTGATTAGGATATCTCCATTTTGCCTTGTGTTTGAGCCTACCCGCCCTGAAATATTTGATCATGAGCATAAATTGTTTGTCCGTAAATAAATCGTAAAAATTAAAAAAGTAATGTGCATGTAAAGTACCTGCTAATGTATCAAGAAGAGTGGACTTGCCAGAACCAGAAGGACCCATAATGGCCAATGACTGAGCAGGTTCTACATAGCCGGATAGACTCTGCAGAATTGGGCGGCGACCACCTTTGTTAGAAGGCACGGTCACCCATACGTCCTTCCATGTCATGTAAATTCTGGTGCCATCATCCCTAGGCGCACTTGGTACTCGTTCAATGTTTATTACTGCTGATGATCTTCTGCTATCTGATACATTGCTACTATTCTGACCTCGATTATCTCCTCGATTATGTTGATAGGAAGCTATGTTTTCCTCTTCCTCCTCCTCATGTCTTATATTTGTCACCAACTCTGTCACAAGTGGTTGTGATGGGCTTCCACCAGGACTCCATCTTGGAACCTTGCTTGTATCCATGCGCTCTCTCTCTCTCTCTCTCTCTCTCTCTCTCTCTCTCTCTCTCTCTCTCTCGGAGTGCTTCTCTACGAGTTTACTGCTATCATATACTTGTATAGAGTTTTATAGAAAGCGGTCCAAGCCTATATTAACTTGCAGAGTCACCATTGTAATTTTCTTTAGACACTTGATTTTTTGACTAATATTTTATTTGCTCTTACTTCTCTTTTATATTTTTTGGCACAATTTTAATCAATATTTGCTTCAAGCTCCAACGGCTGACAGATAAAATTGTTAAAATATCAATGCATTATGTTTGAATTTAAATTGGATATACATGTGTTTGGAGAAGATAGTCGAATATTTGTCATGGGAGGGTGATGATTGGCACCTTTAAATCCGGTTTGTCAAAAAAATTTCATGTCACTTTAATTGGGTTGTTTATTTAAATGTAAGGGGCCATTTTAATTAATGTTTATCATTTATTTTATTAAAAAATTTGTATAAAAAATATTATGAATCTAGTAGTATTCAATTAAAAATATATTTTTTAATATTCTCTCCTCTTTCATATAAATTTTGACACTTTTAAAAAAAATAAAATCTAATAGTTTGCACCTTTCTAAAAATATTATCATAAAATATGTTAACTTTACTAATTTGTCTTATCAAACTTTTAAAATATTACCATAAAAATATTTTAGAGAAATATTATATTCCTGGTCCCAATGATAATATTATACTCCCTCAGTCCGTTTTTAACTTCCTTTATTTAAAAAAAAAAAATAGAAGTGGAAGTGCGGTTTATCTTGATTTACCCATTGCGCACCCAAGGTAACGACTGCCGAGTTCCTACGATAATTTTTTTAATTAATAATAACATAATTCTCATTTTGTCCAATTTTTAATTATCTTGTTCGACATTTCAGTGACATTAATCAATTTTTGAAATAATGACTAAAATTTATGCGTTTATCATTTTTAAAAATCAAAAATTACACATTAAAAATGTTTAAAGTAGTTTTAATGATTTAGCGTTTTAAAATATATTTAATAATATAGTATATAAATTTCAGTCAAATTTTGATTAAACTAATTATTAAAAATCAAAATATGACAATTAATTAGAGATGAAAAGAGTAAAAAATTTGCTTTTATTCATCATTATTTTCTTAGTATATTCTTCACATTTGATATTTGAATCTTAAAGCGTTCAACAAATATAAAATCATCATTCTAAAAACAGATAGAAATTGTAGATTCTAAATTTAATTTGGCTACATCATAGTATATATATATATATATATGGTTTTGGTCCGCAACCCGAGGTAGTTAGGTGGTTGTAGTAACCACCCGGTACTAAGCATTAGTTCATTGCGGGAGACCTCAAGCATGCCTCCGCAATGCTTACATGCGTTAGGATCTTTATGAATTAATTTTGTTTCGATAATAACGGAGTTAGAAACCATTTATTTTATGAATATAGTATTGTTAAATTTGTTTATTGATCGAAAGGTGTAGACGATACTTTTCGATCAATAAACAATCATACTTGTTTTTCTAAAACTTTTTTGAGTGAATTTTAATCAAACTATTTTAATTTAAATTTTAATTATATCAAAATTATGTATAATAACACATTTGTACTATTTAATGAAGTTATGATGAATTAAATATTTTTTTATAAACAATTTTTTCATTTATTATCAATTGTATAATGAGTTAAAAAAATTAAAAAATTATATATATAATCGAAAAAACAATTAAAATATTAATTTTAATGAATAAATAAAAAACCAAATATGGTAACTAAACTGTATGAATGTAGTATTGTTAAACTTGTTTATTGATCGAAATGTGTCGTCTTCCGAAGAATACAGGGCATGATATGGGCATGATATGCAAAAACAATGCGGCATTAATGTCAAATTAGAACTAAGATGTTATAAACTACAATTTAAGAACTAAAATGCATCAATTACAAGAATTATAGTGTCAAATTGGAAATAAATGAGAATACAAGGCTTCATATGCAAAATCAAGCAAAAAGGACAAGTGAAGGACCAAGATGCTATAAAGTACAATTTAAAAACTGAAATGCAACAAATACAAGTAAATACCTCGGATGCACGGTATATTGACTCGATGAAGGAAACAATATGCCCCCAATGATGTAAAAAAGATAAGCTCGTGTGTAAACCAAAAGATCATGTTCTAGCCCCCCCTCTGGTAGCTCCGCATATTGTTCCCTTAATTTGTAAAGCTTGACCCCGTCCTTGTACATATCTCTACGCCCCACCTCATCCAATCTTGCATCCTGTCATTCCCTCATCCAATACGCCTTCGGAGCGTCAAGCTTCCAATGAGTAACTAGACGACCCTTAACAGGGAGGCCCATAATCATGTATACATCCTCGAGGGTGATGGTCAACTCACCAAATGGAAAGTGAAAGGTGTTAGTCTCTATCCTCCACCTGCAATTGTATTCATATACAAACATCACAAACATTGCCAATGACGATTCAAATAAATGAGAAAACTGATGACAAATTAGTACCTTTCCACTAAGGTCGTTATCAAACGAATATCGTTCTGAGGAACTGAACGATTGTTCGTAAAAGTCCAGAAACCCCATAGCCTCAGCAACTCACGCTGGGGATCAGAAAGTATCCACTGGTGATGATTAGCTGTGTACTGCTGTACATCCAGCCTATCCTCACACCTCCCGCCCATATGGAAGTACTAATATGATCATCATGCATCGTCAGGAGTGATCTAACAATAGTCCCGCACTCATTCTTCATAGTAATTTCAAAGTGCACAATAAAAAATTCAAACCCCAATCACATTATAATCAACAAAATCATCGTAATTTCGATCAGATCATCATTTAAATTAAACCCTTTTTTTCGAATTAAATCCTAATTAATTCGAATTAAACCTAATTAATTTGAATTAAACCCTAATTTCAAATTATTATTTTAATTAATTAATTGGAATTAAATCATCACATAATCTACCCATAATTTAAACCCTAATCATATTATAGCCAACGCAATCATCACAATTTCGAACAAATTTCACAGAAATTCGAATTTTCGAACAAAATCAAACAAGAAACGAACAAAATCACAATGTAATTCGAATTAATCCCTAATTTTGAATTATTGTTTTAATTAATTAATTGTAATTAAATCATCACATAATCTACCCCTAATTTAACCCTAGTCATATTATAATCAACGCAATCATCACAATTTCGAACAAATTTCACAGAAATTCGAATTTTTGAACAAAATCAAACAAGAAACGATCAAAATCACAATGTAATCAATGTGTGTATGTCGTGTGGTTCACATTGTTTCATTGCAGTAGATGTAATCGTGTATGTCTGTGTGTAACTGTGTTTGTATATCGATATAAGTGGGTATAAATGTGTGCATAACAGATCTTACCCGATTGATTAATCGTCTAAAATGGACTGAAATCGCCTTCAATTGCCGGAGAATCGATTCTAGGGTTTACAATTTTGATATGGGGAAGAATAAAGTGTTTCCTAATCTAAATGGATTAAACCGGGGTACCCCGTCCGCCGCATTGAGACAATGCTGCAATGGGTAGATCTGTAATTTCTCGAATTTTAAGTAATTGTTTGTTAAAATAAAGAATTTATTAATAAAAATATATAAATACAAAATAAAAATATAACAACTAAACAAAAAATAATTTAGGAATTTAAACATAAATTAAAATTATTTCTACATTTATTAATTATTATTTGACAAAACTTAAAAATAAATTAAAATATTTCCAGCAATGTAGCATTGCGGGGTGCGCATTGAGTCAATGCTGCAGTGGATGGTTATGTAATTTAGCGAATTTTAAGTAATTGTTTGTTAAAATAAAGAATTTATTAATAGAAATATATAAATACAAAATAAAAATATAACAACCAAAACATAAATAAATTAGGAATTTTAACATCAATTAAAAATTCTTTCTACATTTAATATTTATTATTTAAAAATTATTTCAGAATAAAACTAAATTGTTTCCAGCAATGAAGCAAGGCAGTTTTCGCAATGAATCAAAGCTGCAGTAAACCCGCAATGAAGCATTGCGAGTCTACAATGAATCAAAGTTGCAGTACTCCTGCAATGAAGCATTGTGAGGCCGCAATGTAACAATGCGGCAGGTGGTTATTACAACCATCTGTGACTGTGGAAGGGCATCCATATATATATATAAAGTAATATTCTGTATTATTGATGGGCTGCAGGTTTGAGTCGTTAAACTGTACAGGTAATATAGTTACGTATAATTGATGACGTGTTTATACTTTAATTATAGAGTAGATTCATATGCTAATTTTTAAACTCATTTTTAAAATATTAAACGTATTTATAAATTAATAAAATAATGATTAACCCGTCTTTTAAAAGATGTCGTCAACTGCTGTCAAAACTTCACCATTATTAATCTATTACTATCTATACTACAATATAATAGACGAAACATTAGAAGTTTGATAGTCGGTCGGTCGGTACTTGGTGAAATTACTCAATTACTCTTACTTAATTATTTCAATTCTAATTTTGGGTCGATCAATTCTAATTCTAATTGATATTGAAGTCAATTTCCTCTATTGCTTTAACAATTTCAATTCTATTTTATATCGAACTCTATATCATTATAATTTATATTAAATTCAACTTTTTCTACCAATTTATATTTTAATTCATATCGAGTTCTATATTATTCTAATTTGTTTTTCTGGGCTAGATTAGTAAGAAAACTAAATATAATTATTAAGATTTAGTTGATATGTCATGTGAATCGGGTTAAGATAAAATAATAATGCTACTAGTTCTCCTAAAAAAATTATACAACTGAACTTGGATAAACAAAATAATATATTTTATTGATCCAGGATAAAAAAAATACATTATACAATTAATTCAGACTAACACAAAACTAAAATAAAAATACAATTCGACCAACAAAAATAAAATAATATATACTAATTATTCATCCAAAACAAAATATTTTATTGATCCACACTCAAAATAATTAAAATTAAACTAAAAATAATTAGTTTGATTTGGTCGGTATATTGGGAATCGAGCTAAAATAAAATAATATGAACCACTAATCCGAGATAAATCAAATTAATATTAGAATAAGTATAATTCGTATCCTATTGATGTGAACTGAAAATTAAATTATAATTAAAACATAAATATTATTTTTAAAAAAATATACATAGAATTATCAATAAAACTATATCGTTCAATCAGTAATATTGTCTTTTTCAAATATCTTTTATTGAATTACTGCTAATCGATTAAGTAATTAACATGCTAAAATAATATTTTTTAAGGTCCCATTATAACGAAGACATTATATTTTTACCCTCAATAAAATAATAATTTCGTTATAATAATATTTCCCTCCTTATCAATACTATCACTTTAAATAAGTTTAAATATTCTAAAAAGTTATGAACATATACGTCTACTAATATAATTATTATGAAGTCATATCATTTAAAGTTTTATATGAACAAAAATAAAAATTGAATTCAAATTGTTTTTTAAAAAAATTATATAATATTAAAAAATCTGTGCATTGCACGGGTTTTAAGCTAATATTAAAAGACGAAACATTGAAAATTTTGGTACGGTACCTGTTTTGTGGTACACACTGAATTTACCGAATTACCCTTATTTTACTTTAAAAAAATTATTAGCCTTAGTAATCGAATTATATTAGAAAAAGAAATAAAATTTGTTTTCAACTATAACAGGTTAACTTTTTTATTACTCTCAATTAAAATAACTTCTCTAAATATCACGAACAAGTTTATTTTAAAAAATAAAATAAAAGTATTATAACCACTGATAACTAATAAATTACCTTTTTCAACTACTTAATTATTTATTTTATTTAATTATTATTTTACTTAAATACTTGGTTAAGCTCCTTACTTTAGCAATCCATAAATTTTTAACTGCTTTACAAAAACAACATAGTATCGTCATCCTTATTTCTCAATAAGAACAACAATCTCATCTCATTGTTTAAGACAATGCAAAAACTCTCTATTCTTAAAATAATGCAAACATCAAAACCATCAATATCTCTAACCAATAACTATCGCGAATATATTTTGTATGGGTCTATAGCAAAAAATATTTATTTTATATAATTTTAGCTTTTAATGTAAAGACAAATATACTTAAAGTAAACGTTATCTTGCAATTCAATTACATAAACAAAATAAAAATATATTTGTTTTTTAAAGTCAAATTATTTATCTATTTATATTATTATATTAAATACGAAACTTTATGGTTCTTTCTTTAATTACATAATTACCATTTTTAAAATTATTTAATATTTTACTCAATTGCCCTTACTCAATTAATATCTAACCAATTACCTTTATAATTGAAATAAGTTGCCTTTTTTATCTTCACCAACTAAAAAAACTCTTTCTCTACAAATATTTTAGACAATTATTTTTAATCTATACCTTTTTAAATAAAACATGTGTCTTTTTTTATTTTCTCCAAACAAAAAAATCTTTTACTACAAATATTATGGACAATTTTTTTTAATATATGTTGATTATCTATATATCAATCTATCTATCTTCTATACTATATCTATATACTATTATATTAAATACGAAATAATGAAAATTTGGTTGGTAGTCGGTCTGGTCACCGTAATTATATTAATATTTAAAATGAAACACTCTCATAAATAGATAAATATTCATAAGAGAATTATAATATGTCTAATGGTTTTCGTTAAAAGAAAATAATATATCAAATTCACCTGGTCGAGCTTAAAAAACAAAATTATACTATTGATCCAATTTTAAATAAATAAATTAAAATAAAAACTACATATAGTTAGTTGGATTTGAAGAATCAGGCTAAAATAAAATAATAAATATTATTGATCCCACTAAAAACATTATATTATTGGACCAGATTATAACAAAATAAAAATTTGAAAGGAAATTTGCGGAGTCGATAGGTTCACTTCTTCAGCTTCATAGTTGTTAAGTGGCATTTATGATACTTTATAATGCTCTATTAAGTTTTGAATTGGTGTATTTGTACTCAAGTTGTTGATGTTTTAATGTGTTTTCTAGTGTTTTTGCATTTCAGGCACTAATCCAGTATTCAGGTGAATTAGCATTGTTTTTGTGCTAATATGGTGTTAGGATGGTGTCCATGGAATAAAACTCGGGAAACCAACTCATTGCAGCAAGAATTTAAGAAAAGCAGAATTTTCTCCAGGAGCACGGCGCGCCCGGGCTATCATAGCGCGCGCCTGTGCCCAAACTACAGAGATACAGCGCGCCCGCGCTGATGAAGCGTGCGGCCGCGCCGGGTCGGGATGTTAAAATCCTGATTCTATGTTACGACCGGTATTTCTAAACCCTATCTATATATAATTGTGTGTTTATGATTAAAATTTAAATTATGTGGAATTATAAATGTGGATGATCTATATGACTGAGTGCCTATAAACTAAGTGTTTAGAGTATTAGTTTATATAAAAAAAATTGAAAAGAAAATCTTATCATTTATTATTTTTAAATGATAATCAAAAGTACTTCATTATATATGAAAAATCGATTTTAAAAATCTTTGAACAATAAACTTTCAAATTTTATATCATTAAATTTCTAAAATCATATGCTATTTTATGATATTTATTTTATGATTTATGGAGGTGCATTTATATTTATAAAAATAATTTTATATAAATTAGTTGATTTTTAAATTATAAATTACTTAGTTGCCCATGCGTGCAAATACCCTCCAATTCAATTTAAAGGGCATAAGAGACAATTCATACCCCACTAACCTTCTTCTATCCACTAAAAGACTAAACTACCCTTGCATGCACTTTTGCTTGGTTATTGGAGAAGGGCACTTTAGTACATTCCAAATTCCACTATTGAATTAGTGCATGATGAACCATAAAGAGAAGAGTTAATCCAAAACCGCACTCCACTCAAGCTCATCATTTTCACTCTCAAATTTTCTCTCCTCCCCCTCTCTTTTTCTTCATTCGGCCGAAGCCCCTTCCCCATTCCCTTCAATTTTTCTTCATCAAATCTTTGCCATTATAGGGTAATTCCATTATCCATTAATATAATATACACTTTACAATAAGTTCCATGCTCAGGAGATGAAGTTTAATGCTTGCATGTCTTGATTTTATGTGATCTCCAAAGAGAAACTCTTAATTCATGTGGATTAAAGAGTTCTCTATGAGATATACTTTTTATGTGCATAAACTAAGTGTTTCCATGAATAAAACTCTTTTAAAACCTTTGCATGCTACTGAATTTTAGTTGTAAAGTCATATTCTACTTTGCATGTTAGAGATAGGGCATTATTTTCAAGTATAATCATGTTGTATATGCTCTTTTTTTCAAAAATGTACATGCATGCTTAGTTTGTGTTAAATTCGACCTTATATGCACTTAAAACGAATTATTTCCTAGATATTATGCTTGATCTTAGTTGTTAAAAGGTATTGTGCATGATCTTTTGAAGTAGTTAAGTATTTTAAGCTGGATTTATGAGCTAATAACCCTCTTGTTTAGTCGAACTTGATTTAGTGATCATTTTGAGTTGCATGTTAAGTTTTATTTTGCATGTTGTACTATAGGGCATGGATGATCTCCATTATTGGTTGTGGCCTTATTTTAGAGTCTTATAGTAGTAAATTTGCCTTGGTTGAGATTTAATTCGTGGTTTTAAAGTGGGAGTTAAGGTGGAAAGGCTAGGATAGAATCCTGAAAAACATTTCAGATTTGCATGTGAGTTTTGTGTTGATTTTGAATGGGCATTTCTTAGGCATTGTTAGGCCCAAGCCACGGAGAGTTAAGACTTGGGGTATAATTGAGTCTAGAAGTCACAAATTAGATAAACCCAACCATTTAGTGAGGTGCACACACCAAAATTTAGAATCTGTCCAGCAGGGGACAGTTTTGTTGCAACTTAGAAATGAGGAGTTTTGACCATGTCATGGGTAGGCCCTCACTAGGCCTAGGTTAGCCCTAGTTAGAGGGAGTTTCATAGGAGTTTTTCCAGCCATAGTTCATAGAAATTGAGTTAGAATCATGTGTCATAAGTTAGTGCAAAACAGGACACTTTTCTGTCCATAAAATAGGGGAACATTGGACTTTAAGCTTAGGTCCAAGTAGGCCCAAGCTAGGCCCTTAAGCCACACCAAGTTTTATAGTTGCCTTACGCTCAGAAGAGTCTAGTGTAGAAGTTTGATAGGTAAACTTGAAGTGTAAGTGTGTCAATTATACTCATAAATCCATTGGTGTCACCCTAAAATCACTATAATGAGCAAAATCACTTAACCTTTAGTTTTAGGGCACTTATGAGTGAGGCCTAGGTTCACCACCATAGTTGTAAGATAGTATGAGTTCAGTAGAGTGTAAGGCCTAAGTCAGAGTCCATAAGAACTTGATGGTTTAGAAAAGGCACTTCGAGTTATGAGGACGATATTAAGAGTTTATGTGCAGCTAGGCCTAAGTGCCAATGTGCGTAATTTTGGTTGGTTGAGTTAGTGAGTATATATTATAATGAGGATATTATTATTTTGTTTAGGCTCACGAGACGAGGGTAAACTTGCCATTAAAGTCGAGTGAAGCTCCAGTTGCTCCCACCTGCCAGTCAAGTCAAGCCTTTCTCAGGGCAAGTGTTTCAACCTACCTTTTTGTTTATACTGCAAGATAGTGTTAGCCCAGATTTTATATATAATGCGAGTATTCCAATTCACCTTGATATATATGATCCAAGTGGTTTCAAATCTATCTTTCGTATTATATGCAAATGCCATGAACCCTCAAGTATCTATTACAAGTAGTTTAACTTTGCTTGGAGATTTCTATGCAAGTAATTCAAAAGTCGTACCATGCTAATATACCAAGTAATTTTGATGTGGAACCCTGTGCAAGTTATACTCAGTAACCTTATCTTGATACCTAAAAGTCAGCTATCCCTTAAAAGTTGTTCATGATTGCTTGATAACCCTATTCTTACTCCTAAAACATGATACCTTGTTAAACTTTGAACTGATGCTCACCTTGAAAGAGATGTGTCCTAAGTCCAATCATGTATGATGATTTAGGAATAACTTTTATGTAATCTGTTTTGATTTTATTGATATTAATAAAAGACTTGTTTTGGTTTTATTGCGGGCTTTATCTATTTAAGTGTTTAAATAAGATATACCATAGTTTAGAGTAAAGCTTTTTATGGATTATGATGAGATCATAATAATGAGACCTAAAAGATGATAACTCTAAACTTAAATATTTCCTGGTCGTAGGATTACTAACTGGTAATTAGTAATCCGCAAAGATTGGTACATACTATGTTTGCTTCGTTATGAAGGATGTATGTTCTCATAGACATTTATGTCGTGACACTATAGCTAGTATGTAGGTGCTTATTATAGAATAAGTTCACTGAACATGACTCACACAGCTGAACAACTGATGGAGTTCACTCACGTGTCAGCAGTTGTTCACATAGTGATAGTTGTACAAGTATCCTTAGACTTAAGGTCATCATAGTCATCTTGTGTACACTGAACTATGCTTTGGTTTAGTTCTTAGTCTCCAGGGACAATTATAAGGGCTCTACTGGGTATAGGAATTTGTACACGAAGATAGTGTATGATCAATAAAGGATCTACCCCTTCCAGTGAAGGAAGAGAATGTTCAATGCTGATCCACTTATGCTAGTTCAGGAATTTCTGGCCAGAGTGAATGAAATTAGAAAGGAGATTCTAATTTACATTAAATAGAACTAAGCATAGTGAATGGGAAAGCAAATGATTAAATAAGATAGGCTTGATACAAGTTCCATGCCTTGTATTTAATCGTGACATTGCAGGGTAGAAGGAATTGATTGTACGGTAACTACTCACTGAATAGGTTCTTGGTATTCTAAGCAGTGAATTCGTATTATCCGGATAGTCGCGATATGTTGAGAAGTATCCCTCACGATGTAGAATAAATATGATTAATTTATTAATTAATCATATTTAATGAATTAGAGAATTTATATAAATAATGATAAAATAGTTTTATTATTATTTATTTTTACTACCGGCTTAATATTGAACCTACAGGGTCAAACCATAAAAGAGAATGATTTAATGGTGGAGGAATTAATTAATAATGGCTGGTAATTATTTATTTGTGAAATAAATAATTAATTAGCAGATTTAATAATTGATTAAATAAGATTTAATTAATTCTTAATATTTTTAATTAAGAATTTAATTTTGGAAATTAAATCAAGTGAGAGAATTATTTTTCTAAAGTGTTTAGAAAAGGGATTAATGATTAAAAGGTGTTTTAATTATTAATTAATTGGTTAATAAGAATAATCAATTAAAGGGTTAATAATAATGATATTTTATGAAAAAAATTCACCTGAAAATTTTGCCTATAAATATACTATTATAATCCCTATTTGCCTCAACCCAAATAATTAACCCTAATTCTAAAGTACAACAAGAGGGAGGCAACTAATTCTCTCAACCTCTTCCTCCTCCATCACATTGTACTCTTGGTGGATACCGGTGGAGTGCTTCACACTTGAGGAGCAGCTGCTAGGGATTTCCGTTCATCGTTCTTGGATCGCTATTAAAGACCTCCATCTTTCCATTAACGTAAAGCTTCTTAAGGTAAACATATTGAACTACGAATTAAATATTATTTTTCGCATGGATCCTGCGGAGGGTTTCATTTTTTTTTAAGATTTAAATTTACGTTTTCGTTGTATTTATGTGCTAAAAACCCTTCACACCTTCTTTATATTTCAATACCTATGTCTTATCTGGAACCATTACCTTGAACCTAGTTTGACTTAGTTCCTTCATACTATCCGATAACCCTTCTAAATCTCATTGTCAAATTCCTTGTGAATAGAAACCTTGCAATTTCCTTGATAAAGTATAGTTTAGTTGATCATGGCCTTGAAATTTAGTGGACCTATTCCCCGTGCTTCAAAGTTGATCTAGAACCCTTGATAAGATGCTCACTGTTTAAGAAATTATCCGTCACTTGGCATCAGTTTTTAAAATAAAAAGTTAAAATTTGGAGTCCCAAAGGGGGACAAATATTTTCTTTAGATAATGGATCTGGACTGAGACGCAAGTCCTTTCGGCTCTTAATTTGTAGGATTAAAAGTTACCTAGGGATCCCATTAATGTTCTAGAACCCAGCAAAGTTCGGGATTACTTCACGGGTGATCACCGGCTGTAATTCGTAGCGTCATAAAATGGTTTTTGATAAGGAAATGGTTTTGAATGGTTTTATTACAAGAAAAGATGCCATCACCTAGAAAGTTTATCTCTTGATACTATATTGTTGAATCTTTCAATTCTATTGTTAATGTTTTATTCTTGTTTATGTATATTATAGCGCTTGTTGAGCATTTGGCTCACTACTTGCTTATCCTGATATTACAGCTAGCAAATATGGTTAGATTCAAGCAGGCAGTGCGTAAGACTTGTGATGCCGATTCGTATGTTCGAGCTCAGATAGTTAGTGATTTTGTGTGTGAGGACTCGATATTGGAATCAGGTTATAATAGTTAATAGTGTTGGGCTGTTCGAAACCCTAAACTATAAGATCTTTGATTCAGATGTATTTACTTCGTTTTGTTAACTAACATAATTACTCGTATATTGTCTTTTGTAAATGTTTGGGGCGTGACAGGTTTTGGTATCAGAGCCACGGTTTAGAGTCCCTGGACAACCCAAATAGGTTATATATGTATAAAGGTTTATAGAATATTATACGAGAGTGTAGGTATAGGATATTCGAGTCGTTCGCTACTAATTCTCTTATATATATATATGCATTGTTTGGCAGCAAAGGGCGCATTCCTCATCATCTTCTGAACCGTCTAACACAATTGCTTTCTCCGTGTATGCTGAGTTGAGGCGTGAGTTCGACAGGCTTCAGGGCAAGTACGATCGAATGTTAGAGCGATTGATGAACGTGTATCCGGACATCCGAAACTATGAAGGAAAGCCTAAGGAGCAAATGACTGCGAGACTTGATACCTTGGTTCAGTACGTTAACACTAAGCTTGACGAGATGCCATCGCACCGAGACCGTACCAGCCAGTATACTATCCAGATGATTGCGGACAAGCTCCAGTGCATTGTGAAGACGCTTCATGAAGAGAAGACTATCGGACCCCGTTCTGATGGAGTGGAGCCTTAGTTCTTTCTATTATCTACTTTTCATGTCGTTGTATTGTTGGACTTTGTAGAATTCCCTGTTGTTTCCTTTAATTAAGCATGTTATCCCTAGATTCAGACTCTATTCCAATCTTGATGTACATTGACCTTAATTTCGATAATTATGCACTATCATTCTATTTGCTTTCAATTGTTCTTATGCTTTTATATGCATCACCCTTATTGTTTAATTTGAAACCCGATTGAATGAATATAATGACTTGTGACACCTTAACCTTGAAATTTTCTGTATTGTTCATACCTGTTTTGATATAACTTTTATTTCAGGATCATGCCACATAAAAAAAAGAACCCGACAACAACTTCTACCACAGATCCTAATATATTTCGACTTCTGGAAACCTTACAACAGCAAACAAACGCTATAGCTCAACAACAACTAACTCTTCAACAACAATTCGAAAACCAAGATAACCGTGAACCACACCAACCACCGATCCACCTGTACCACCTCGACAAATTGTTACTTTCAAAGCTTTTCAGAATATGAATGCACCTGCATTTCATGATACCATTGATCCGGTAATAGCTAATACATGGATTAGGGAAATGGAAAGAGCTTTTGAATTGGTTTAGTTAGGAGAAGATCAGAAGACGCCATATGCTACTTATTTTCTGAAAGGGGAAGTCATCTATTAGTGGGATTCAGTGAAAGCTATGAAGACAAATCAGTCGGTTTCTTGGGAAAGGTTTAAGAGGTTATTCCAGGAAAAGTATTACCCTAAGTACATGCAGAATTTGATGGAGCTTAAATTTCTTGAATTGAAGCAATGAAGTATGTCTGTATTGGAGTACGAGAAGAAGTTTACGGAGCTGTCAAGGTTTGTGACGAAGTATACCAACACTAAGGAAGAGAAAGCAAAGAGATTCCAACAAGTATTAGAGCCTTGGATCAGAGATAAAGTGGCTATGTTTGAGCTCGATACTTATACTGGAGTAGTACAGAAGGCTGCTCTGATTGAGAGTAATGGGATACAGTCAAGGAAAGAAAAGGATAACAAGAAGTGAAAGGTTCCATTTTATGGAGAGAAGTCTGAAGTCGGAAGCTCACAAGACAGGAATGTGAAAAGGATTGGATTCCACAAAGGCGGAAATTTTCAGAAGAAGGGAAATTTGAACAAGAGACAAGATTCTAAGGGGGACAACCAGTCAAGCCAAGGACAAGTTGGAGAAAATAGACTTCAGAGACCAGAGTGCAAGCATTGTGGAAAAAGACATCCAGGAGTGTGTAATAAGTTGAACATGACATGCTATAGATGCAATCAGAAGGGACACTTGGCTAACGATAATGAAGCCGGGAGTTACATACTATAAGTGTGGAAAGACTGGACATATATCTAGGGAATGCAAGTCAACCGGACCAGTCAAGGCTTTGATGAACGTGGCAAGTACTAGTGCAAGCATGCTAGCTGAGGTATTGGCATTACCTCCACCATCTACCGCAACTCCACAAGCGACAGCAAGGACATTTGATTTAAAGATGAAGGATGCTGTTCAGAATTCTGAGGTAATAGCAGGTAAACTTTTAATGAATAATGTTGAAGCTAAGGTATTGATTGATTCTAGAGCTACTAGATCTTTTATATCAGAAACTTTCGTTGATAAACTTAAATGTGATAAAATGACCCTGAACGAGGTAATATGTAACACCCCCAAATCCAGGGTCGGGGATCCGAGTTGTCACGAGTTCCATTTCCCTTAATAACACCCAATCTTAATAAACAATCAACTACTCTGTACTGTGACCCCACAATAAACACACACACCACAAGTTATAGTCTCAGAGATGAATATCCAAAAATAACACGAGTCATTTTATTCCACAATTATATGCCATTACACCTTAAAAGGGTTTCTGAATAAATTTACATTTCTTTGCCATTATTACAATTCATAAAGATACATAAGTTGGTACATCAAGAGTTGAAAGCTTAGCCTATTGGTAGTTCTTACCTCAGCTACAGCGACATCAATGCCTATAGGAAACTGCAGAACGTTTCCTATCCGCTCGCGAATTGGGAGTTTGGTCCTGTTCATCTTGTCTATCTGATGTTGTGTGATGAAAGAAGAAAGCAAGGGTGAGCAACAAGCCCACCAAAATAATATGTATAATAATTAACAATATATGAGCATTCTCATAGTACTCATGAAAGTCTTCGTCAAGAAAAAATGAACCAAGCTGATATCTTAACGCGACCAAGTCGCAAAATATTCAGTATATATATACATATATACTTTTCACAATCTTTGAAATCCTCTGACATGTATAATATACACAGAGTTCCCGTTTATAACTGTATAAAATATCGTTGCAAGGTGATCTCATATATCTAACCTTGTCTAAACATTTTTTCCGAAAATCTTTGACATGCACAAGATAATCATTTACTAGATATAAGTTTAAAAGATGAAGTTACAAGATACTCCAATATACTTATATCTTTCCGAATACTACTTGAACTACCGTCGTTCAAGTTATAATTAGTTTCAAAAGTTCATCACATAGATGAGAATACAAGATAAGACTTGAATAGATTCAATCTTTGAAATATTATTGAATGAAATGAAATTACGAGATACTTCATTAAGTCCCGATATATATATATATATCCATATATATATATATATATATATATATCTCATACATTTCCTGAAAACCTCTGTCATGTAAAGTATGAACAGAGTTGCAATATCCAATGAATTTTGGAAAGAAAAGAATTTTGGCATAAATCCGATATCTTGCTGATCAGGCAAAGATACCAATAAGTAACCTTTTCTACTGTAGATGGATGAATTCCTCGCCGGTCATCACCCTGGCCGCATTTGGACCTCGCGCTAGACCGTTACCCGGCCACTCACGCGTGGATGGACTGTCACCCAGCCTCTTACACCTTCATAGACCGTACCCCGGCCTGTCGCTTATGTCGACTCAATTAGATGGACTTACTTCCCGAACGTTGGGCAAGTAATCAAATTGTTTTCTCAAAACAGCAACCTCGTTGCGAATATAAAATATACCACAGAGCCGGATCCCTCAGCTTTTGAGCGAGTATTTAAATCCCCTTTAAAAGGAAGATCTTAAATATAAAAATGAGTTTTGGGATCCGCTCTAACTTTTAAAAATCATTTTGAAGACTCGAAAATACTTTAAAGAGTGTTTGGAGTAGTGCTGATTTAATAAAGTAAATCAGTCCCGATATATTAGAAAATATATGAATATTATCATTTAAATAATATTCCCATAAGGATAATCCTTATAAAAATAATTGAAGTAAAAGTTTTAAAACTCATACTTGAAATGGATATTAAATAACCTAAGATATACTTATACGAAAGTATGATCTTTATTTGAATAATCAAAAATAAGTTTGATTATCGAAACATTATTCTTTAATAAAATAAAAAATATTATTTAGTAAATAATCGGAGACATAAGTCCTCAAATGAATATTCCAATAATATTCATTAAATAAAATAAAGTTATCGAATAAACCTTATTCGATTAATAGTTTTGAAAGCTATATCAATATATATATATATAATATACTCGGGAACATCGACTCCCGGTTTTAGAAAATGTTCACCTTTGGGTCCCCTATACTAAAGGTATACGCAACTACTGCTTATCTCTAGCATAGGTATTATGCAACTTATAAGCATTGAATCAACAATTAGATATCAAGGTTACGAAACAAGCATGCATATAAATATCATATCACATGCTTCAATATATCGCAAGATTTTCTAATAACAATCATGCACTTATCACAAGATAATGCATATACATATATACATCACAACAACAGTATAACGGGTAGAAAACTTGCCTGAGTGCTCCCGGATAGACTTAAGCTTAGAGTGGGTCCGATAACCTATGAACAACAACATAAGTGGGAATTAAACCCCGGTTGCTTAAGAAACTAGACCTTAACCAATTGAACCCTAACGTTTGCTTTAGCGCTTAACGATTTACTTAAGTCGCTCGTGTACCCTCGGCTCCACCATTTTTAATAAATTAACCATTAAGAGTTTTAAGGCGATTCTTTTGGGAGCACCTTAACAACTGCCTAATCCACTTTACATAAATGTTTCATACCCCAATTAGTCATTTAAAGTCCTTAATCAAGGTTTCAAAGTAAGGCGAGGGGTAATGGTTCGGTCGCGAAACGCCGTTACTTAAAACGGTCGTTTCTCCTAAACCGTACATCGGATTCATACGAACCACATATCAAAACGAAGCTCGTAACATGAACTATCTAATCATGGCAATGGTCAAAACATAACAGTGAGTTCTCGGGTCCTGATGTTAAGAACAAAACAGTCTAAAGTAAATCGGACATTACGATGGCTATGTTTACGCGATTACCAAAGTTTATACCACTCCAATCAATCCACAATTCAACCCACAATCAACATTAAAACCAAAATCCCTCCAAACCTCACCACATCAGTCCATTACTTCATGTTTTATCCAACTTATTCAATCACAACAAAAGCCACTAACCATACTAAGGTTCATTAACTAATAACCAAGATTCAACCATCAAAATCTCTACAAACTCAACCAGACTTTAAACAAACAAGCATCATGCTTCTCATATACTATATCAATCATAAACATTCCTAATTACTCAAAACTAAAGCTAGGGTTTGGAGTTTATACCTTCTTGAAGCTTCTTAACACAACACAAGAGCTTTGAATGCCTAAAAGAACCTTGATCCTTGCTTGTAGAACCTTAAACTTTCATAAAAATTCAAGAAAACTAAAGTTATTTTTTGAAAGTTACTATTCACCATCTTCTTCCTTGAATTATTGGAAGAGATTGTGAAGGAAATTGAAGCTTAGATTCATGGGATAGCTATATCTATGTATAAGGAACCTTGGATAATTACCTCATGATTTAACAATGCTTGGATCTTGGATTTTGATTTTTTTCTCCTTGAAAATAAACGAAAGCCGAGAGCTTGATGTTCTTGAAAGTGAAAGTCAACTTGTGTTTTGTGTTTTTGATTTGTTTTGTCTTGGTTGCTTTATTTTTGTTGTTAATTAACCTTTTACCATGGTAAAATTTGTGTGGCTTGAAATCAACCAACAATACCTTCTTATTTGGTCATGCTTATATCATCCACTTATGTCATCTTCCCACACTTATCTTCTTCTTGTTGGTGTGATGACATCATCATCATTAACCTCTTTGATTAACTCCTAATTACTTGGCTAATGATCGTTGATCTGTTATACGGTTCACTTAACTTTCGTTCTCGTTTATCGTTTGAGGAATCATACCCGGGATCTTATTACTTGGGTTCCCTTAACCTTTCTCAATACATTATATTCCTTTTTATGATCCCCTCTTATAATACTTGAATTTAAATCCCTTTTATCCTATTACCTTATACTCAATTCTTTCGGTATCTGGTGGATTTTCGGTAAAAATCAAAGTGTTCGAATTTGGATTCTGACGATCTTTACATACGCATATATCCCATATAAAGTACTAATAAGATCTCATAATAACAATAGAAGAACCCCTACATAGTGTGGCATGAAAAGTTTTCTTATTCAGCATAATCAGCAAAATCACTATTCATAAGGGTTTCAAAAAAATTCTAAAAATTGGGGTTATTACATAATAGATGTGGTAATTGTGAACCAAGATAAGATTCCTGTGAGTTAATTATGTCCTAAGTGTGAGATTGATATTTCGGGGCATAAATTTTCAGCAGACTTGATACTTTTCAAGTTAGGGGAGTTTGACATAATCTTAGGCATGGATTGGTTAGGGAAGAATAATGCCCAGATAGATTGTAAGTAAATCTCAGAAAGTATATTTAAAGACAGAGATTGGAGAGAAAGTGGTATTTAAGGGTCAGAGGCAAGAGCGACTGTTTCTTACAATCGCCCAGTCTAAGAAATTGCTTAGGAGAGGTTGCGAATCGTTCTTAGCCTATGTAGTGGATTCAGAAAGAGAGAGCCTCTGCATGGAAGATATCCCCGTAGTCAACGAATTTCCAGATGTGTTTCCAGATGAACTACCAGGTTTACCGCCCGATCGACAGATTGATTTTGAGATCAACCTTGCTCCAGGCACGGAACCAGTTTCGAAGGCACCTTATAGAATGGCACCATTAAAAATGAAAAAGTTGGCGAGCCAGCTACAGGAATTTTTGGACAAAGGAGTGATACGGCCAAGTAAGTTACCATGGGGAGCACCTGTTCTATTCGTAAAGAAGAAGGATGGAAGCATGATGTTATGTATAGACTATCGGGAGTTGAATAAGATGACGATTAAGAACCGTTACCCGCTACCAAGGATAGATGATTTATTTGATCAGCTGAAATGAGCTAAGTGCTTTTCCAAGATTGATTTAAGATCAGGATACCATCAATTGAAGATCAAAGAAGACGACATCCCGAAGACAGCATTCAGGACAAGATACGGACATTATGAATTCTTAGTAATGCCTTCTGGGTTGACTAATGCTCCTGTAACATTTATGGATCTGATGAACCGGGTATTTAAAAAGTATTTGGACAAGTTTGTAGTGGTATTCATTGATGATATTCTTATATATTCAAAGTCAGAAGAAGAACATATGCAACATCTATGGTTAGCATTAGAGATACTCCGACAAGAGAAGTTGTATGCCAAATTTTCTAAGTGTGAGTTCTGGTTAAAGGAAGTTCAATTTTTGGGACATGTTATTGGAAATGAAGGGGTCAAAGTGGATCCAGCAAAGATTGAGGCAATTATAAGTTGGGAGAGACCAAAGACACCTACGAAAGTGCGAAGTTTTCTAGGATTGGCGGGATATTATAGAAGGTTTGTTAAAGATTTCTCGAAAATCGCCACGCCATTGACTAAGTTGACTAAGAAGAATCAGAAATTTGAATGGAATGCAGAATGTGAAGATAGTTTTCAAGAATTTAAACAGAGGTTGGTTACAGCTCCGGTACTAGTATTACCAGACGATCAAGGAGACTTTGTGATTTTCAGTGATGCTTCACATAAGGGCCTGGGTTGCGTGCTAAATAACACAATAAGGTGATTGTGTATGTGTCAAGACAGTTAAAACCACATGAATTGAAGTATCCTACACATGACTTGGAATTAGCAGTTATAGTATTTGCACTTAAGATCTGGACATCCAATATATTTTCACTCAGAAGGAGCTCAATATGAGGCAAATTAGATGGTTGGAATTAATTAAGGACTATGATTGCTCGATAAATTATCATCCGGGAAAGGCAAATGTGGTAGCTGATGCTTTGAGTAGGAAAGAGAGGTTGAATATGGCAGCGGTATCAAAGTAATTATCTGGAGAAATCAGGAGATTTGAATTATAACTGTGTGTTTGCGGAAAAGTTGAGGAGATTTATCATATTATAACTTTTCAGCCATCATTGTTGGAAAAGATAAAGAAATGTCAGGAAGAAGTGATGAAATAGGAGAATAATCAACTGACCAGAGAAGAGATTTGTACTCAAAGGGATGAACAAGGTATATTAAGGTTTTCCTCAAGAATTTGGATTCCTCATGTGACTGAATTGAAGAGTGAATATTGCAAGAAGCTCATAATTCTAGATTTTCAATCCATCCGGGAAGCACCAAGATGTACCAGGACTTGAAGCAGAACTTTTGGTGGCCAAATATGAAGCGAGAAGTAGCATAATGGGTTGCGAGGT
Organism: Apium graveolens; assembly: GCF_009905375.1. Taxonomy (NCBI): domain Eukaryota; kingdom Viridiplantae; phylum Streptophyta; class Magnoliopsida; order Apiales; family Apiaceae; genus Apium; species Apium graveolens. Next base: position 234,103,942 of record NC_133654.1, on the reverse strand, counting down.
GCTATACTTGTCAGAAAGTGAAGGCAGAACATCAAAGACCAAGTGGATTAATTCAGCCTTTAAAGATTCCCGAATGGAAGTGGGAAAACATTTCCATGGACTTTATAGTAGGATTACCACGAACGAAATCCGGACATGACGCTATATGGGTTATAGTTGATCGCCTTACGAAGTCGGCACATTTTCTTCTGATTAACGAGATGTCTTCATTGGACAGATTGGTCCACCTGTATGTGCGTGAAATCGTATTACGACATGGCGTACTTGTATCAATAGTTTTGGACAGAGATCCACGATTTAACTCGAGACTCTGGAAGCAATTTCAAGAAAGTCTTGGCACCAAATTGAATATGAGTACGGCGTATCATCCGCAGACTAATGGTCAAAGTGAGAGGACAATTCAAACAATTGAAGACATGTTGCATAGTTGTGCGATTGATTTTGCGGGAAGTTGGGACGACCACCTGCCATTGGTAGATTTCTCCTATAACAACAGCTATCACACCAGTATTGGCATGCCACCATATGAAGCTTTATAAGGACGGAAATGCAGATCACCAACCAACTCGGATGAAGTGGGAGAAAGAAATATTTTAGGCCCAAAATTGGTGCAACAAATGCATAAGACAGTCAAATTGATTTAGAAGAGATTACTTGCTGCTCAAGATAGGCAAAGAAAGTATGCAGACCCGGCACGTAAGGATATCAGATTCCAAGTAGGTGAAGCCGTATTGTTGAAAGTATCACCGAGGAAAGGATTGTCTCAATTTGGCAAGAAAGGGAAGTTAGCACCTAGATATATTGGCCCTTTGAAGTTTTGAGTCAAGTAGGGAAGGTGGCCTATGAATTAGCTTTGCTGCCTCGGTATCAGCATGTGCATAACGTTTTTCATGTGTCATTACTTAAGAAGTATAATCCTGATACCAACCATGTGATAGAATATGAACCTATAGAGATTCAGGTAGACCTGTTATTTGTGGAGCAACCTGTCAAAATACTCGACTGACAAGAGAGGAGTCTTAGAAATAAGTTGGTCAAGTTGGTAAGAGTACTTTGGAGAAATCCCAAGGTTGAAGAGTTAATGTGGAAACTAGAGTCGGATATGCGAAGCCGGTATCCTCACTTATTCTCCTAGATTCTGAGGACAGAATCCTTAAAGGGGAAGAGGATGTTACGACCGGTATTTCTAAATCCTATCTATATATAATTGTGTGTTTATGATTAAAATTTAAATTGAGTGGAATTATAAATGTGGATGATCTATATGACTGAGTGCATATAAACTAAGTGTTTAATGTATTAGTTTATATGAAAAAAATTGAAAAGAAAATCTTATCATTTAGTATTTTTAAATGATAATCAAAAGTACTTTAATTTATATGAAAAATCGATTTTAAAAATCTTTTAACAATAAACTTTCAAATTTTATATCATTAAATTTCTAAAATCATAAGCTATTTTATGATATTTATTTTGTGATTTATGCAGGTGCATTTATATTTATAAAAATTATTTTATATAAATTAGTTGATTTTTAAATTACAAATTACTTAGTTGCCCATGCATGCAAATACCCTCCAATTCAATTTAAAGGGCATAAGAGATAATTCATACCCCACTAACCTTCTTCTATCCACCAAAAGACTAAACTACCCTTGCATGCACTTTTGCTTGGTTATTGGAGAAGGGCACTTTAGTACATTCTAAATTCCACTATTGAATTAGTGCATGATGAACCATAAAGAGAGGAGTTAACCCAAAACCACACTCCACTCAAGCTCATCATTTTCACTCTCAAATTTTCTCTCCTCCCCCTCTCTTTTTCTTCATTCGGACGAAGCCCCTTCCCCCATTTCCTTCAATTTTTCTTCATCAAATCCTTGCCATTCTAGTGTAATTCTATTACCCATTCATATAATGTACACTTTACAAGAAGTTCCATGCATAGGAGAAGAAGTTTAATGCTTGCATGTATTGATTTTATGTGATCTCCAAAAAGAAACTCTTATTTATGTGGATTAAAGAGTTCTCTATGAGATATAATTTTTATGCGCATAAACTAAGTGTTTCCATGAATAAAACTCTTTTAAAATCTTTGCATGCTACTGATCTTTAGTTGTAAAGTCATATTCTACTTTGCATGTTAGAGATAGGGCATTATTTTCATGTATAATCATGTTTTATGTGCTATACTTTTTGAAAATGTACATGCATGCTTAGTTTATGTTAAATTCAACCTTATATGCACTTAAAATGAATTGTTTCCTTGATATTATGCTTGATCTTAGTTTTAAAAAGTAGTGTGCATGATCTTTTGAAGTAGTTAAGTATTTTAAGTCAAATTTATGAGCTAATAACCCTCTTGTTTAGTCGAACTTGATTTAGTGATCATTTTGAGTTGCATGTTAAGTTTTATTTTGCATGTTGGTACTATAGGGCATGGATGATCTCCATTATTGGTTGAGGCCTTAGTTTAGAGTAGCCTTGGTTGAGATTTAATTCGTGGTTTTAAAGTGGGAGTTAAGGTGGAAAGGCTAGGATAGAATTCTGAAAATTTTTCCAGATTTGCATGTGAGTTTTGTGTTGATTTTGAATGGGAATTTCTTAGGAATTGTTAGGCCCAAGCCACGGGGAGTTAAGGCTTTGGGTATAATTGAGTCTAGAAGTCACAAATTAGAGAAACCCAACCATTTAGTGAGGTGCACACACCAAAATTTAGAATATGTCCAGCAGGGGACAGTTTTGTTGCAACTTAGAAATGAGGAGCTTTGACCATGTCATGGATACACCCTCACTAGGCCTTGGTTAGCCCTAGTTAGAGGGAGTGTTAGAGGAGTTTTTCCAGCCATATTTCATAGAAATTGAGTTAGAATCATGTGTCATAAGTTAGTCCAAAACAGGACACTTTTATGTCCAGAAAATAGGGGAACATTGGACTTTAAGCTTAGGCCCAAGCTAGGCCCTTGAGCCACACCAAGTTTGAGAGTTGCCTTATGGTCAGAAGAGGATAGTGTAGAAGTTTGAGAGGTAAAATTGAAGTGTAAGTGTGTCAATTGTACTCATAAAACCATTGGTGTCATCCTGAAATCAATATAATGAGCAAAACCACTTAACCTTTATTTTTAGGGAACTTATGAGTGAGGCCTAGGTTGACCATCATAGTTGTAAGATAGTATGAGGTCAGTAGAGTGTAAGGCCTAAGTCAGGGTTCATAACAACTTGATGGTTTCGAAAAGGCACTTCGAGTTATGAGGACGATATTTAGAGTTTTGGCTAGTTTAGCGTAACTAAGTGACTTGAGTAAGTGGAGTGAGATCATCCAAGCCTAGTGATGCAATATAGTGTGTATTGATATATTATTATGTACTTAAATATGCTATGTGAACATGAGTGGCTATGTGAACTATTATGCTTATAAGATAATTATAAGCGTTTATGTGCATATATAGGCCTAAGTGCCAATGTGCGTAATTTCGGTTTATAATTAGGCTGAGTTATATAATAATAAGGATATTATTATTTTGTGTAGGCTCTCGAGACGAGGGTAAACTTGCCATTAAAGTCGAGTGAAGCTCCAGTTGCTCTCACCTGCTAGTCAAGTCAAGCCTTTCTCAAGGCAAGTGTTTCAACCTACCTTTTTGTTTATACTGCAAGATAGTGTTAGCCCAGCTATTATATATGATGCGAGTATTCTAATTCACCTTGATATATATGATCCAAGTGGTTTCAAATCTATCTTTCGTATTATATGCAAATGTCATGAACCCTCAAGTATCTATTGCAAGTAGTTTAACTTTGCTTAGAGATTTCTATGCAAGTAATTTAAAAGTCGTACCATGCTAATATACCATATAATTGTGATGTGGAACCCTATGCAAGTTATACTCAGTAACCTTATCTTGATACCTAAAATTCAGCTATCCCATAAAAGTCGTTCATGATTGCTTGATAACCCTATTCTTACTCCTAAAACATGATACCTTGTTATACTTTGAACTGATGCTCACCTTCTTTATATTTCAATACCTATATCTTATCTGGAACGATTACCTTGAACCTAGTTTGACTTAGTTCCTTCATACTATCGGATAACCCTGCTAAATCTCATAGTCAGATTCCTTGTGAATAGAAACCTTGCAATTCCCTTGATAAAGTATAGTTTAGTTGATCATGGCCTTGAAATTTAGTGGACCTATTCCCTGTGCTTCAAAGTTGATCTAGAACCCTTGATAAGATGCTCACAGTTTAAGAATTTATCCGTCACTTGGCATCAGTTTTAAAAATAAAAAGTTAAAATTCGGATTTCCAGTCCCAAAGGGGGACAAATATTTTCTTTAGATAGTGGATCTGGACTGCGACGCTAGTCCTTTCCGCTCTTAATTTTTAGGCTTAAAAGTTGCCTAGGGATCCCATTAATGTTCTAGAACCCAGCGATGTTCGGGATTACTTCGCGGCTGATCACCGGCTATAATCCGTAGCGTCATAAAATGGTTTTTGATAAGGAAATGGTTTTGAATGGTTTTATTACAAGAAAAGATGCCATCACCCTGAAAGTTTATCTCTTGATACTATATTGTTGAATCTTTCAATTCTATTGTTAATGTATTATTCTTGTTTATGTATATTATAGCGCGTATTGAGCATTTGGCTCACTACTTGCTTACCCTGATATTACAGCTAGCAGATATGGTTAGATTCAAGCAGACAGTGCGTAAGACTTGTGATGCCGATTCGTATGTTCGAGCTCAGGTAGTTAGTGATTTTGTGTGTGAGGACTCGATATTGGAATCAGGTTGTAATAGTTAATAGTGTTGGGCTGTTCCAAACCCTAAACTGTAAGATCTTGGATTCAGATGTATTTACTTCCTTTTGTTAACTAATATATGTTGGATTTTAATCGCAGCGGAGGCATGGTAAAACACTTTTACACATACAAAATCCATATAAAAGCATATAAATCGTGGTAAAAACATAGGGATCGATTACTAATCTTTAATAAGCGATCCAAGAGCAACGATCGGAGATCCTTAGCAGCTGCTCCTCAAACGTGAAGCACTCCACCGGTATCCACCAAGAAAACGACGTTAAGGATGAGGAGGAGGTGGAGAGAATTAGGTTTTTATAAAAATTGGGGTTGGAATAAAAATAGGATTTATAATAGTATATTTATAGGCAAAATTTTCAGCTGAAATTTTCCATAAAATATTATTATTATTAACCCATTTATTATTCTTATTAATAATTAAAACACCTTTTAATTATTAATCCTTTTTCTAAACACTTTAGAAATAATTCTCTCTCTTGATTTAATTTCCAAAAATTAAATCCTTTAATTAATAATATTAAGAACTTTTCTTAATTAATTTATAATCAATTAAATCTCATTTAATCAATTACTAAATTTGCCAATTAATTATTTATTTTATAAATAAATAATTATTAGCCATTATTAATTAATTCCTCCACCATTAAATCATTCTCTTTTTATGGTGTGACCCTGTAGGTTCAATATTAAGCAGGTAGTAGAAATAAATAATAATAAAACTATTTTATCATTATTTATATAAATTATCTAATTTATTAAATATAATTAATTAATTAATCACATTTATTCTACATCGTGAGGGATACTTCTCAGCATATCGCGACTATCCGGATAATACGAATTCACTGCTTAGAATACCAAGAACCTATTCAGTGAATAATTACCGTACAATAAACTCCTTCTACCCTACAATGTCCCGATTAAATACAAGGCATGGATCTCGTGTCAAGCCTATCTAATTTAATCACTTGCTTACCATTTACTATGCTAAGTTCTATGCAAATTAGAAACTCCTTTCTAATTTCATTCACTCTGGCCAGAGATTCCTGAACTAGCATAAGTGGATCAGCCTTGAACATTCGCTTCCTTCACTGGAAGGGGTAGATCCTTTATTGATCATACACTATCTTCGTGTACAAATTCCTATACCCAGTAGAGCCCTAATAATTGTCCCTGGAGACTAAGAACTAAACCAAAGCATAGTTCAGTATACACAAGATGACTATGATGACCTCAAGTCTAAGGATACTTGTACAACTATCACTATGTGAACAACTGCTGACACGTGAGTGAACTCCATCAGTTGTTCAGCTGTGAGAGTCATGTTCAGTGAACTTATTCTATAATAAGCACCTACATACTAGCTATAGTGTCACCACACAAATGTCTATGAGAACAGACATCCTTCATAATGAAGCAAGCATAGTATGTACCGATCTTTGCGGATTATTAATTACCAGTTAGTAATCCTATGACCAGGAACTATTTAAGTTTAGAGTTATCATCTTTTAGGTCTCACTATTATGATCTCATCATAATCCATAAAAGCTTTACTCTAAACTATGGTATATCTTATTTATACACTTAAATAGATAGAGCCCGTAATAAAAACAAAACAAGTCTTTTATTAATATCAATGAAATCAAAACAGATTACATAAAAGTTATTCTTAAATCCTAATACATGATTGGACTTAGGACATATTCCTTTCAATCTCCCACTTGTACTAAAGCCAATCACTCTGGTATCTAATACCCATCTAGTCTTTATGACGATCAAAGTGACTTTCATAAAGTAGCTTTGTGAGTGGGTCTGCTATGTTGTTATGTGTGTCAACTCTATTTCAATACAATACAAGAAATGTTACCGCGCTCCCACTAACCCTTTTGTAGACACATGGTTCATCTACGTTTTTGATAAAACCAAACTCTTTGATTGTCTCATCAAGACGAATGTTCCATCTTTCAAGAAGCTTGCTTTAAACCACATATGGTTCGCAGCAGCTTACACACTAGGTTTTCATTTCCCTTGGAAAGAAAACCATCTGGCCATTTGCCAGATTTCATAGTCGTAGTAAGCAGCAATCGCAAGCAAAATCTGAACTGATTTTAACAGGGCTACAGGTAAAAGGTTTCATCAAAGTCAATCCATTGCCTTTGTTTGAATCCTTTTGCCAAAAGCCTGGCCTTATAGGTCTCCACCTGCCCATCTGCTCTAATCATTCTTTCGTATACCGTATATATAGATTCCATTCCGGATTTCATGGCACTTTGCCATTTCTCTGAGTCAACACTACTCATAGCCTCATTATAGGTCACAGGGTCGTCATCATCAATGATCGACAACTCATTGTCATTCTTAATGACAAGGCCATATTACCTCTCAGGTTGGCGAGACACTCTCCCTGTTCTATGAATGGGCTATTCCACAAAAGGTTGTTCAGTCAGAACAGGTGTTTTCACTTGATCCGTAGTAGTTTGTGCTTCTTGAACTTCATCAAGTTCAAATTTTGCTCCCACTGTTTCCTTCAAGGATAAACTCCTTTTCCAAGAAGGTAGCATGTCTGGAGACAAACACCCGATGATCGGTGTAAAAGTAATACCCTAAAGTCTCTTTAGGATATCCCACAAAACTATATTTTACGGATCGATATTCCAGCTTATCTGGGTCAACTTATTTGACATAAGCTGGACATCCCCAAATCTTAACGTGTTTAAGACTCGGTTTTCTTTCTTTCCATATCTCATACGGAGTTTGAGGAACAGATTTGGAAGGCACCTTATTCAGTAAATATGCTGAGGTTTCCAATGCATAACCCCATAGGAATACTGGAAGATTTATATAGCTCATCATGGACCGAACCATGTCTAACAGAGTTCGATTTCTCCTTTCAGATACCAATCTGGAGCCGTCCACAGGGAGACTATACCATATACTTTGAGATAATCCAGAAACTCTCCATTCAAGTATTCACCACCTCGATCTAATCGAAGAATTATAATACTATATTTGGTTTGTTTCTCCACTTCATACTTATACTCTTTGAACTTTTCAAAGGCTTCAGACTTGTGTTTCATCAAACACATATCCGAATCCAGATCTATTATCCATGAAAGTAATGAAGTATGAAAATCCACCCATGGCTTGCGTAGACATTGGTCCACATACATCTGTGTGTACCATTCCTAGCAAATTTACAGCCCTCTCTCCATGTCTACTAAATGGAGACTGCAGTGCCACTATAAAGTGAGATTTTCATCATCCCTTTTCTTTTATTAGTTTGTTCAATCTGAAGTAAATTATGTCACATATATACAGACCATTATTTAAAGCACCACGTCCATAAAGAATATTATCTCTAAGAATAGAACATTCATTATTCTCAATAATAAATGAAAATCCAGCCAAGTCTAACATGGGAATAGAAATAATATTCCTCACAATCGAGGGAACAAAATAACAATTATTTAAAACAATAGTCTTTCCTGTAGGCATATGTAAATGAAATGATTACACATCTACAGCAACAACTCTTGCTCCATTTCCCATCAGTAGAATCACCTCCTCTTCCTCAAAAGTCCTACTTCTCCTTAGTCCCTGCAACAAATTGCAGATTTGAGAACCACAGGCAGTATCTAATACCCAAGTAGAAATTTGGCTTAATGACATATTCACTTCTATCATGAGAATCAGAAGCGGCAGTCTCACTACCCTTCTTCTTCAATTCTGCAAGGTAAACCTTGCAGTTCCTCTTCCAGTGCCCCACCTTGTTACATTGAAAGCAAACAACTTTGCTCTTGGGGTCTTCAGCTTTTGGTGGAACCGGCGTTTTCTCACCTACTTTCTTCTTCTTGGAAGGGTTCCTCTTCCTTTTCTTAGGATTGGAACCTTCACCAATTAGAAGAACAGAACTCTTATTAGGGGGGAAATTCGATTCCGCAGTCTTCAACATGTTGTGGAGTTCAGGCAGGCTGACATCCAACTTATTCATGTGAAAGTTTACAACAAACTGCGAGAACGAACTCGGAAGCGATTGCAAGACCAAGTCTTGGCTCAGCTCCCCATCCATGGTGAAACCAAGTTGTCCAAGACGTTCAATCAAATTGATCATCTTAAGTACATGGTCATTCACAGATGATCCCTCAGACATCCTACAACCGAACAACTCCTTCGATATCTCATATCGAGTTGTCCTCCCCGCCACATCATACAACTCTTGTAGATGCATGAGGATAGTGTGAGCATCCATATGCTCATGTTGCTTCTGTAGCTCAATGTTCATGGAAGCTAGCATGATGCATTGAGCAACATTTACATCATCTATCCACTTACGATACACAACATGTTCATCATTATGCGCATCGCTAGCAGGTTCAGTAGGCTTAGGTGAGTCAATCACGTATTCCAGCTTCTCAATCCTGAGAACAATTCTCAAGTTTCGAAGCCAGTCAGCATAATTAGGACCAGTCAATTTGTGAGCATCTAGTATGCTCCTGAGTGATAGTGCAGAAGACATAACGTACAAAGTAAATCTGTAAATGATAAACATATAACAACACTTAGCAAATATTCTATTTCATTTTAAAACACTATATGAATCGGGTCTTTATTCATAAGTGGCTCCCACTAGTTTATCTAATTTATTCAACCCCCTACGTGAAAAATTAAGCATTCATAATGCTAGTGGGAATAGGGATCCTACATTCCATTACACAACTCCGGCTGTAGCACGAACCGCCATGTAATGTTCAATAGGCAGACAACTCTTGTCAATTACATCTTATGTTATTCCCTAATCAAACTTTAGCCTCTTGAATAATTGAGTCACGGTTGTGGCACGACAAACTCAATATTCTTAGTCAAGTCTAACCGAACATTCCGTACAATTGAATCAGTCTCCAACGGCCCACGGCTGTGGCACGTACCGACCTTTAGATTCTAATTCAACGTACATATCTCTATGTAATAGACAAGTATTTCTTATTTCGAAATCAAAGCCCTCGTCTGTAGCACGAACCGACAATGATTCAAAAATAAGAACTACTTTCTATCATATTGGAAGGCTATAACCGACACAAGCCCGTTGTGTCATTGGCCAATTACTACTTGATATTATTTAATTTTAGAGGAACTATATTACGTTACAATCATAATCATATTATAAAGAGATTCTTCCTTTTAAATTAAATATTTCAAATCAATAATCAATAATCAATAATCAATAATCAGATGATTCACAGATCGGGTGGAGCATTGTCAAGAGGCGTCACTTAATAACCCTTTCTTACAGATAAAAATTTGTTGTTGACAGAATCATCCTTTCTCTCATATTGAAAATTCATATTCAATTACGTGTTTCATAAACACAAGAATCTCATGATTGTATTCATAATATTATTATTAAGGTTATGAAACAATTTCACTATACTAGATTGTCTAACAAGCGCCTTATGTTCATTTAAGTTCACCTAAATCTATCATCGCATGATAAACTAAGCATATATCATATATATAAACATGAATAAACATCAAGGTAGGTATGTTATATCATCTAGCACATTAGTCTAAGCATTATACATCTCTATGTATCACATGAAGCATTTAAAAGCAATTAAAACAGTTAAAAACAGCTTAAAAACACTTCTGTTAGCTATAAACAGTTCGAAACAATTTTATAAAATATCATATAATATACCATTAGAAGCGTCTCGAAAAGATGAATCCAGCGGCACCAAAATCACCCTATTCTGAGCTCGCACGTGCCCTCACGCGCCGAAAGAAGTTTCCCCACACGCGGCCACGTGCACACGCGCTGTCAGGCGCGTGTGTGACTGTTCCCCACGCGCCCCCACGCGCACACGCGCGTCACGCGCCCGAACCCCTATGCTGACGTCAGCATGACGTCATCTGATGATGTCAGCATGACATCAGCATCCGTCTGACCTTTGACCAGCGCGTGGCTGACACGCGCCGCGCGTGACACACGAGCGCCTGTGCCCCACGCGCGCGCGCCAGTCGCGCGGTCCTTCCCTTTGCTGTGAGTCGCCGCCTTTTCTCGATTAGCGTGCCGCCGTCCTGACTTCTCTTTCTCCGTGCAAACACCACAACACAGCATGCAGATGTATAGCAGCCACAGATGTATTTATATATATACAACTTTATATACATATATATATATATCTTTATTTAATTACGAATTTAAATACAACAACTTCAAAAATTCATAATAAATAATCTATACATCATAAAATTATGAAAAAAATACCCAGACGATCCACAACACTTGTAGAACCCAGATCAACATTCAAAATTATTCTGAGAAACAATTTCTCATCAGACAAAATTAATCCATAATATAACTTGTAAAAATCATAATTAATTCATACAAGCACATAAAATTCTGAAATTTTTACCACAGATCTATATGCATACAACCTAAGCTCTGATACCATTGTTGGATTTTAATCACAGCGGAGGCATGGTAAAACACTTTTACACATAAAAAATCCAAATAAAAGCATATAAATCGTGGTAAAAACATAGGGATCGATTACTAACCTTTAATAAGCGATCCAAGAGCAACGATCGGAGATCCTTAGCAGCTGCTCCTCAAACGTGAAGCACTCCACCGGTATCCACCAAGAAAACGACGTTAAGGAGGAGGAGGAGCTGGAGAGAATTAGGTTGTTATAAAAATTGGGGTTGGAATAAAAATAGGGTTTATAATAGTATATTTATAGGCAAAATTTTCAGCTGAAATTTTTCATAAAATATTATTATTATTAACCCATTTATTATTCTTATTAATAATTAAAACACCTTTTAATTATTAATCCTTTTTCTAAACACTTTAGAAATAATTCTCTCTCTTGATTTAATTTCCAAAAATTAAATCCTTTAATTAATAATATTAAGAACTTTTCTTAATTAATTTATAATCAATTAAATCTCATTTAATCAATTATTAAATTTGCCAATTAATTATTTATTTCATAAATAAATAATTATTAGCCATTATTAATTAATTCCTCCACCATTAAATCATTCTCTTTTTATGGTGTGACCCTGTAGGTTCAATATTAAGCCGGTAGTAGAAATAAATAATAATAAAACTATTTTATCATTATTTATATAAATTCTCTAATTTATTAAATATGATTAATTAATTAATCACATTTATTCTACATCGTGAGGGATACTTCTCAGCATATCGCGACTATCCGGATAATACGAATTCACTGCTTAGAATACCAAGAACCTATTCAGTGAATAGTTACCGTACAATAAACTCCTTCTACCCTACAATGTCCCGATTAAATATAAGGCATGGATCTCGTGTCAAGCCTATCTAATTTAATCACTTGCTTACCATTTACTATGCTTAGTTCTATGCAAATTAGAAACTCCTTTCTAATTTCATTCACTCTGGCCAGAGATTCCTGAACTAGCATAAGTGGATCAGCCTTGAACATTCGCTTCCTTCACTGGAAGGGGTAGATCCTTTATTGATCATACACTATCTTCGTGTACAAATTCCTATACCCAGTAGAGCCCTAATAATTGTCCCTGGAGACTAAGAACTAAACCAAAGCATAGTTCAGTGTACACAAGATGACTATGATGACCTCAAGTCTAAGGATACTTGTACAACTATCACTATGTGAACAACTGCTGACACGTGAGTGAACTCCATCAGTTGTTCAACTGTGCGAGTCATGTTCAGTGAACTTATTCTATAATAAGCACCTACATACTAGCTATAGTGTCACCACACAAATGTCTATGAGAACAGACATCCTTCATAATGAAGCAAGCATAGTATGTACCGATCTTTGCGGATTATTAATTACCAGTTAGTAATCCTATGACCAGGAACTATTTAAGTTTAGAGTTATCATCTTTTAGGTCTCACTATTATGATCTCATCATAATCCATAAAAGCTTTACTCTAAACTATGGTATATCTTATTTATACACTTAAATAGATAGAGCCCGTAATAAAAACAAAACAAGTCTTTTATTAATATCAATGAAATCAAAACAGATTACATAAAAGTTATTCCTAAATCCTAATACATGATTGGACTTAGGACATATTCCTTTCAATATAATTACTCGTATATTATCTTTTGTAAATGTTTGGGGCGTGACATTCTAGTTGGATTCTAATTGGAGGACTTCTACTTTGCATGGGCTGCTATATATACATAAATAAAAGACGTTTTTCAAAGAAGAGACGTACCAGAGGACAAGGAAAAGTCGTAAGAAGACCGTTTTAGCATGATTCAACAAAGACGAAGAAGATCTAGTTTTTACTTGTGATTCTTTGTTCTAAGTTGTACCTTTGGATGCTTGTTTTCTTATTCGTGAACCTATACAATTGTTTCATACTTTGTTTATTATTTGTTTATAAATACTACGTTTATTGTACCATGCTTCCATCGGAACCCACGTTGATGATGAGTCTGATTATGGGCTAATCGTTATTGTGGGGTTCTAGCGGATTTATTTATGGATTTCTTTAGGTGAATTGTTTCGTTGCCTTATTGTGTGGTGATTGTATGATAACCTAGTATTTGTTGTTCTTATTCGTCTTATGAGCGTCGCGAACTTATAAGATAGCGTGTTAATTCTTAATGAAGCGAAAGTGAATTTAAGGGTTTAGAACTTGCCATGCTAGCATAGGTTCATGTGTTATTGTTATGCATGATTCGTAGGTAACTTTAACCATCTTACTTTCCCTGTGTAATCATGATAGATAACTTATGCATTAAACCGTTATGTTGTCAATTTCTATAGACATATAGGGTCTCAATGTAATTGGTGTCTATTCAGCTTCTATCTCTTTTGTGGATGTTTGGTAGTATGGTATTTGTGCAACGAAAGTTGGCGGTTATCAGTTTCTGTTATCTGATTAGTGTCATCACCATTACATGCTAAGGTTAAGAATGAAAAGGCTATTGAATGAAGTACTTAATGAAGTTAGAATCCCATGTTTGTGTTATATATTATTCAACTCTCTTTACTCTCTTTAGTTAATGTTCTCTAGTATAATTCTCATTGTTAATCTTAGTATAAACAAACCAAATTGTTATTCGTATTAGTATTGAATAATAGCCATATCATTGTAACATAATTGCATAAATCACAGAGTTAATCTAAGCCAGTCCCTGTAGGAATGAACTAGAAATAATTCTATATTACTTGCAAACGCATATACTTGCATGAATTTTAGCGCGTGTTTAGCGACTAACAAGTTTTTGGCGCCGCTGCCGGGGACTGCAGTGTTAACTTATAATTTATGTGTTTGTCATCAGTGATCGTTAAAGTTCATTGACTCGGACATTGTTACTTACTTACTCTTTTCCTTGTCGTGTTTCAGGTACTCTAGCGAGCGTGTATGCATACACGTTTGCGGACTCGTAAGAGAACTCTGGATCAAGCCGAGGAGGAAGCTGTAGTAATTCGAAGGGAAGTTTTTGAGGATGAAGAGAAAGTAGAAGAAGAAGAAGAGAAAGTCGAGGAGCCATCTTTAGTAGTGATGGGAGATCAAGCAGAAATTCCTAAGGCTTTGATGGACTATTCTCAGCCTAAGATCAATGATATTTAGTTGAGCATCATCAGACCAGCCATCTCGGCTAACACCTTTGAGATCAAGTTGAGCACGATTCAGATGATACAGAACTCAGTTCAGTTTGGGGGTTCTCCTACAGAAGACCCCAACATGCACATCAGGGATTTCATCGCGATCTGCGACACTTTCAAGTTCAATGGGGTGACTGAAGATACTATCAAACTGCGACTCTTCCCATTCTATCTGAGGGATAAGGCAAAGTGCTGGTTACACTCTCTACCACCAGGGTCTATCACCACATGAGAGGTCTTGCTCAAAAGTTTCTCACTAAATTCTTTCCTATGGCGAAGACTGCTGCAATTAGGAATGCTCTTGCTCAGTTTGCACAGCAAACTAGAGAATCTCTGTATGAGGCTTAGGATCGATATAAGGAGATGCTAAGGAAGTTCCCACGCCATGGCATGCCTGACTGGATGATTATAAATTGTTTCTACAATGGATTGGGGGCTACTTCTAGACCCATGCTCGATGTAGCATCAACAGGAGCATTGTGGGCTAAGAGCTACAATAAAACTTATGAATTGATCGAACTGATGGCTGCTAATGAATATCAGAATCCTTCTCAGAGGCTAACTCATGGTAAAGTAGCGGGAATTTTGGAGTTGGATGCAGCAACTGCTATAGCTGCCCAACTTAAGGCTTTGACGATGAAGGTGGACATTTTGACTAATTATGGAGTTTATCAAATCACTAGTCTTTATGAGCTTTGTGGGGGGGCACATAAAACTGAGCAGTGTGTTATTTCTAGCGAATCAACTCAATTTGTGAGTAACTTTCAGAGATCATAGCAACAAGCTCTAGCCACTTATCATCAAAATAACCGTAATCATCTTAACTTCAGCTGGAGTAACAATCAAAATATGGTGCAACAATCTTATCATCCATACACCGCAAAGCAGTATAACCCTCTTGGTTTTCAGCAACCGCAATATGCCCCTAGGAAACAACTTCAACTTCAGCAGCTACCGTAAGCTAATGAAAAATCTGAATTGGAGGAGTTGAGAATCATGTGTAAGAGCCAAGTTGTGTCTATCAAGACCTTGGAGAATTAGATTGGGCAAATTGCTAATGCATTACTGAATCATCAACCGGGCATGCTTCCAAGCGATACTGAAGTGTCAGGCAAGAAGGAAGTTAAGGAGCATGTTAAGGCAATTACATTAAGGTTTGGTAAGGTTGCAATTCCTGAAAAAGCGAAGACTCCAGAATCCGAAGTTGAGGCTGAAGAAGAAGTACAGAAGGAAGCAGAAGTGGAACCAAGGAAGACTACTGTTGAGCACACTCCTCCTGAGGGTAATACAGGGGAGAAACAGATATATCCTCCACCTTCTTTTCCTAAGAGGCTGCGGAAGAAAAAGCTGGATAAGCAGTTTGAGAAGTTTCTGGAGGTGTTTAAGAAACTTCACATCAATATATATTTCGCTGAAGCTCTTGAGCAAATGCCTAGTTACGCGAAGTTCATGAAAGGTATTCTCTCTAGGAAGGTGAAGCTTGATGACTTAGAGACTGTTGCTCTCATGGAAGAATGCAGTGCTGTGCTGTAACAGAATTTGCCTCTGAAGCTTAAAGATCCTAGAAGCTTCACTATTCCATGCATCATTGGAAAGGTGTCATTTTACAAGTGTCTATATGACTTGGGAGCTAGCATCAATCTAATGCCCTTATCAATCTTCAAGAAGTTGGACTTGCCTAATCCAAAGCCTACTTATATGACTTTGTAGTTGGCCGACCGTTCTAGTACATATCCGCGAGGTATTGTGGAGGATGTCTTGGTCAAGGTGGATAAACTCATCTTCCCTGTTGATTTTGTAATTCTTGATTTCGAGGAGGATAAGAAGATTCCCATAATCTTGGGAAGACCTTTCTTGGCTACTGGCCGAACCTTGATAGATGTGCAGAAATGTGAGCTCACCATATGAGTGATGGATCAGGATGTAACTTTTAATGTTTTCAATGCCATGAAGTTCCCTACGGAAAATGAGGAGTGCTTAAAAGTGGAGTTGGTTGATTTTATGGTTACTTCAGAACTTGATCAATTGCTAAGGTCTGATGCCTTAGAGAAGGCCTTGTTGGGGAATTCTGATTGTGAAGATGATGAAGGGGATGAGCAGTTGCAATTTATGAATGCTTCTCCCTGGAAGAGGAAGATTTATATGCCTTTTGAATCTTTGGAAATGGAGGAGTTGAACAAAGCTCCAAAGCGCCTCAAGCCATCTATTGAGGAAGCTCCTACTCTTGAGCTTAAGCCTTTACCTGAACATTTGAGGTATGCATTTTTAGGTGATGCGTCTACTTTGCATGTTATTATTGCATCTTGCCTTTCAGGTAGCGACGAGGAGAAGCTTTTGAGAATTCTTAGAGAATTCAAATCGGCAATTGGTTAGACTATAGCAGATATCAAGGGAATCAGCCCTTCATATTGCATGCACAAAATCCTGCTAGAGGAAGGAAGGAAGCCTACTATTGAGCAACAGAGAAGGCTAAATCCAATCATGAAAGAGGTCATGAAGAAGGAAATTCTTAAGTGGCTAGATGCAAGGATCATCTATCATATTTCGACAGTTCATGGGTGAGCCCAGTTCAGTGTGTGCCAAAGAAATGTGGTATCACTGTGGTAGAAAATGAGAAGAACGAGCTTATTCCTACACGAACAGTCACGGGGTAGAGAGTTTGCATGGATTATAGAAAGCTGAACAAGGCCACAAGAAAAGATCACTTCCCCCTGCCGTTTATTGATCAGATGCTTGACAGATTGGCTGGGAATGAGTACTACTGTCTTCTGGATGGTTATTCGGGCTGTATCAAATTTGCATTGTTCTATAAGATCAGGAGAATACTACTTTCACTTGTTCATTTGGTACTTTGCCTTTCAAAGGGTTTCTTTTGGGTTATGAGGAGCACCGGCCATATTTTAGAGATGCATGATGGCTATTTTCTCTGATATGATTGGTCAAAATATGGAGGTGTTCATGGACGATTTCTCTTTGTTTGGTGATTCATTTGATGAGTGTTTGAAGAATTTAGGCGACGTTCTCAAGAGGTGTGTTGAGATTAATTTGGTTCTCAATTGCGAGAAATGTCACTTTATGATGTGACAGGGCATTATTCTTAGGCACAAGGTCTCTAGTAAGGGTCTTGAGGTGGACAAAGCAAAAGTGGGGGTCATCGAAAATCTTCCTCCACCAATTCTTGTTAAGGGAGTTCGCAGTTTTCTTTGTCATGCGGGCTTGTACACGCGGTTCATCAAGGACTTCTCAAAAATTTCTAAACCTTTGTGCAATCTTCTAGATAAGGATATCTTGTTTAAGTTTGATGACGAGTGTGTGGCTACTTTTGAGTTCTTAAAGAAGAGTTTAATCACGGAACCTGTCGTAACCGCGCCTGATTGGAGTGACCTTTTGAGATGATGTGTGATGCAAGTGACTATGCAGTTGGAGCAGTTCTTGGGCAGAGAAAGAACAACATATTTCATGTGGTCTACTATGCTAGTAAGACCCTAAATGGTGCTCAACTGAATTATACTACTATGGAGAAGGAACTTTTGGCTATTGTCTATGATTTTGAGAAATTTTGATCTTATCTGCTTGGGACGAAGGTGACAGTTTTCACTGATCACGCTGCCGTTCGATATCTCATCTCGAAGGACTCAAAGCCTAGATTGATTCGATAGGTTCTTTTACTCCAGGAGTTTGAATTAGAGATCAAGGACAGAAAAGGGACTGAAAATCAAGTCGCTGATCATCTCTCAAGTTTAGAGGATCCGATTTCTACTTCACAAGATAAGATATTAATCAATGAGTCTTTTCCCGATGAGCAGTTGTTTGGAGTGCAAGAGGAAGAACTGTGGTTTGCAGACATTGTGAACTACCTTGTGAGTAATATCATGCCTCCCGACTTGACACACGCTCAAAGGAAGAAGTTTCTGCATGAAGTGAAGTGGTATATGTGAGATTAGCCGTTTCTTTTTCGACAAGGAGCTGTCCAAATCATCAGGAGATGTATTCCTTACAGCGAAATGGGGGGGATCTTGCGAGATTGCCATTCAACGGTTTATGGAGGACATTATGATGGAGAAAATATAGCAGCTCGTATTCTTCAAGTAGGTTTCTTTTGGCCAACCTTGTTTAAAGATGTTCATCAGTTCATTTTAAAATGTGATCGATGTCAACGTGTGGGTAATATGTCCAAGAGGGATGAGATGCCTCTTAATGTGCTTCTCGAGGTTGAAGTCTTCGATGTTTGGGGAATTGACTTCATGGGGCCATTTGTCTCATCTTGTAACAATTAGTATATCTTGTTGGCGGTTGATTATGTGTCAAAATGGGTTGAAGTTAATGCGTTGCCAATGAACGATGCGAAAGTAGTGCCGAATTTTCTTCATAAGCAGATATTCACAAGATTTGGAACTCCAAGAGTCATAATCAGCGATACGAGGTCATATTTTTGCAATCGCAAGTTCACTACTATGATGCAAAGATATAATATGAATCATCGCATTGCTACGGCTTATCATCCTCAGACGAATGGTCAAGCTGAGGTATCTAACAAAGAGATCAAGTACATTTTAGAGAAGATTGTGTGTGAAAAGCATATGTCATAGCCTATTTGTTTATTCGAGGATTTAACTCAACTCAAATAAGAATGTAATAAGTAAATAGTGGATCTATCGTCAGAGAGATCTCACAGAGTAACATCTGTCAAAGGGTTAAGAAACATTATTCATCTACAGACTTGAAGACTTAATTCACTGGAAGAAGCTCAAGAAATTGATCAAGCCTTAGTGATATAAATCAAGATTGTGGATTTAATCAAGTGACAGAGATCTCGTCAGGGTATCAATTAATTACAAGGATTTAGTCTGAAGAAAATCAAGAGTATCAAGGTCAAGGCTTGAAGAAACGTCACGGAAGTTAGTCACTCATGAACCAGACAGTACATCGAGTGTCAACATTGAAGTGGTGGAATTGATTCATAATTGACAGTAATTTTCAGAAGATTTTCAGAAGAATGGTTGCTGCTCAAGATTAGTATTAATTCTCTATTAATTAATTAAGTCAAATAATTTAATTAAGAAAGTAAATTATATCTGTAAAGATTAATTTATTGATTAATTGAATTAATTGATTAATTAATTCAGAATTAATATTAAGGATTTTCAGAATTGTTATTAGATTAAAATCTATTAATAATTCAGTGATTTGAACTACTATGACAATCGGTATGACAATTGATAGTCATACCGAAAGTCTTGCTAGTTCATTCTGATTGTCTTGCTAGCTATTGGGATTGTCTTGCTAGTTCAAAAGGATAGTCTCACCGAAAGTCCTACCAGTTCAAATGGATTGTCATACCAGTTCATTTGATTGTCTTGCCGAAAGTCTTGCTGATTCAACTGGATTGTTTTGTTTACTTAAACAACAAAAAAGCTAGAGACGTTCATGCAATAATTCAACAGAACACACAAGTCAAGAACACAGCAGAAACAAAAGCAAATTATTTCATTTTTCATCTGCTTTATTCAAGATCAAAATTCTAGATTGTAAAGTTAAATCCAAACCACTAGAATTATTTATCTTGTTCTTGTGTAACAATCTAGCGGATTTAAATCCCTAGAACTTAATCTCAAATCCCATTTAGCATTTGATCTTTTCATTGTAAAAATAGAAAAAGTTCATGTCGAATTTATTCTAGATTTGTAATAATTGATTTGAGATTAATCCCTTGTAACAGATACCGTTGTTGTAACACCTTTCAAGTTTAATAAAAGTTTTATTTAACTTGAATTTTGTTTCACCTTTTTATTCCGCATTTTATTCGATTAAACGGTATTGTTTGCATTCAACCCCCCTTCTACAAACAAATTGGGACCTAACAATTGGTATCATAGCCTTCTGATTAACGTACAAATCTAGATCCTAGACTTTTGTGTTTTTTTCACTCCTTGAATTTTTTATTCACTCAAAAAATTCATAATGACTACACACAAAGTTGGAACCGTTAAAATTCCACTTTTCGATAAAGAAAATTATGTTATGTGGAAGAAGAAGATGCTACTGTTTTTACAAGTTGCTAATCCCAAATATCTGCAAGTGTTAAAGAAGGGTCCAAAAATTCCTATGGTTATTGAACTAGAGGTAATAGAAAATGATGTGGTGATCACCAAAGCGAGAACTTATGTGAAAGATCCTGAGGATTTCTCTCCTGCTGAAATAGAAGAAGCCTCCCTGGATGCTAGCCTTCAATTAATTTTAGTAGATTCCCTTAATCCCTTGATGAATAGACATGTAATGAATTGTAAAGATTCCAAACATATCTGGGAAACTATTGAGGTTATTAATGAAGGCACAGAGGAAGTTAGGGAGAACAAGTTAGAAATCCTAACCTCTGAGTATGAATACTTTAAATCCAATCCAGGAGAAGGAATCACTGAAGTGTTTGAGAGGTACAATGCATTGATCAACAACCTGAACATTAATGGTAAATACTATTCCATCAGGGAGGTCAACAAAAAGTTCCTTTTAACACTGCCAACTCATCTCGAACATAGAATCACTGCCATAAGAGAAGCAAGAGATCTGAGTGAGATTTCTTTGGAAAGGCTCTATGGTGTGTTAAAGACTTATGAGTTGGAGCAGATTCAGCAAAAGGAAGTTTACGGGAAAGGAAGAGTGGTCAGCACGTCTACTGCTCTAGTAGCTGATGAACAACAACAACAACCACAATATCAACAATAATCTCAACAGTCAGAAAGAATGGTACAGTCTTCCAAGGTTGAAGAAAATGTGATAGTAGCAGAATTTGATCCTCCTACTACAAATCAATCAGGAGATGATTATTATTCCTTGGAAGAACTGGAGCAATTGGAGGATGAGTCAATGGCCCTTATTGTCAAGAGATTCTCAAATGTCAGATTCAAAAGGAATCCCAAGTTCAAGTACAAGTCCAACTACAACAGATTCCAGAAAGGTGGATCTTCATCCTCTAACACCAGCAGTGGTGGGTATAAAACAGGGATGGTTCATCGAAGCACCATTTGATGCTTCAACTGCAATGAGTTGGGACACTTTGCCACAGAATGCAGGAAGCCAAAACAAGTTAGGAAGAACTCTTACGATTCTAATCAGAAGAGTAAATCTGAGAGGGCTTACCTGGCAAAGGGAAGAAGCTGGGATGATACTGACAGTGAAGATGAAGAAGTTGGGAATCTTGCTCTCATGGCTAGTGATGCAAACACCTCATCGTCAAGAAAAGAGGGCATTAAACAGGTACAACCGGTAGTGTGGATTCTTGACAGCGGATCGTCAAGACATATGACCGGAGATAGAGCCCTGCTATCAAATATGGTTGAGAAAGCTGGCCCAGTGGTTACCTTTGGAGATAACAACAAAGGTTTAACGGGGGGATATGGCTGTTTGCTAGCTGGAAATGTTATCATTGAAAATGTGTATGTTGTGCAAGGACTTGAACACAATCTGCTTAGCATTAGTCAGTTCTGTGACAACGGCTACAATGTTTTATTCGACAAGCTGAAGTGTCAGATTCTGCACAAGAAAAGTGAAAAACCCTCCTTAATGGGAATCCGGAAAGGAAATCTTTTCGTAGCTGACATGAACTCTGGAAGCAATCCTGAAGTCAATTGTTTCTATGCAAAGGCATCGTCAGATGAGAGTTGGCTATGGCACAAGAGACTTTCTCATCTCAATTTCAAAACAATGAATTCTCTTGTAAAAAGAGAATTGGTAAGAGGTCTGCCTCAGCTGGAATTCTCTCCAGAAGGACTATGTGAGGCTTGCCAGAAAGGAAAGTCAAAGAAAGCAAGTCACAGAGGCACTGACACATCTTCCATAACTGATGTTCTGCAATTATTGCACATGGATTTATTTGGACCAGTTAATGTCCTTTCAATGTCAAAGAAGTGTTACTGTCTTGTGATAGTTGATGACTATTCCAAGTATACGTGGGTTTTATTTCTTCACTCTAAGGATGAAACACCACAAGTTGTGATTGATCATATCAAGATGATTGAGTTAGATTCTAATGTCCCTGTTAGAGCAATAAGGTCAGATAATGGAACAGAATTCAAGAATTCACTTCTCAATTGATTCTGTACAGACAAAGGGATTACCAGACAATTTTCAGCTCCTAGAACCCCTCAGCAAAATGGAGTGGTAGAAAGGAAGAATCGTACATTGATTGAAGCTGCAAGAACGATGTTAAGTGAATCAAGTCTTCCAATGTACTTTTGGGCTGAAGCTGTCAATACTGCATGTTATACTCAGAATCGAACTCTAATCAACAAAGACTTCATGAAAACTCCTTATGAGATTTTGAATGAACAGAAACCTTCTATCAAATACTTTCATGTATTTGGTGCCAGATGCTTCGTGCTCAAGGATGGAGATGATCGTCATGGTAAATTCGAGGCAAAGGCATATGAGGGTATTTTTGTTGGATATGGAAGAAGATCATACAAAGTGTATATCATTGATCAACACAAAGTAACTGAAAGTGTTAATATTACATTTGATGACACTAAACTCCCTAGTATCCAAACTGAAGATCCTTCTGAGAAACTGAAGTTTGATGATATGTCAGATTCAGAATAAGAACATGGTCAAGAACCTGAGGTTGTTGCTGGTGAAGAACCTGTTAATCATGATGATACTCAAGGTAATAATGATAGAAACTTTGGCAATAATGGAGATACCACTGCTACTGACGGAGAATCTTCAAGTCAACAAGGCAATAACTCAGGGGGAGATGTTGAAGGATCATCTAGTAGGACACAACATCCCAATGAATTTCAAGGCGAATCATCAAGATCAAATCTTCCAAGACAGACTGTCTGGAATAAAGCTCATCCTTTTGAGTTGATTATTGGTGATCCAGATGTTGGAGTCAGAACTAGACGTGCTACTCAAAATGAGCGTCTGTTCTCAGGATTTCTTTCTGAGATGGAACCTAAGAAGATTGAAGAAGCACTAACTGATCCAGATTGGGTGATTGCTATGCAAGATGAACTCAATCAATTTGAAAGTCAACAAGTCTGGAAACTGGTACCTAGACCTACACACAAGAAAGCTGTTGGTACTAGGTGGGTATTCAGGAATAAACTAGATGAAGATGGTGTGGTTATAAGAAACAAGGCAAGACTGGTAGCAAAAGGGTATTCTCAAGCTGAAGGCATTGATTATGATGAAACCTATGCTCCAGTGGCTAGACTTGAGGCCATCAGGATATTTCTGGCATTCGCAGTATTCTAAAACTTTAAAGTTTATCAAATGGATGTCAAGAGCGCCTTTCTGAATGGAAAGCTGGATGAAGAGGTATATGTAGAGTAACCTCCTGGTTTTGAAGATCCAGATCATTTGGATTTTGTCTTCTTTCTTTTCAAGGCTATCTATGGGCTCAAACAGTCTCCAAGAAAATGGTATGACACTCTCTCTGAATTTCTTATTGAAAATAGCTTTATTAGAGGTGTCATAGACAAAACTCTCTTTTCTAAAAAAATAAGAATGATACTATATTAGTCTAAGTCTATGTGGATGATATAATATTTGGGTCTACTAATGATAATCTCTTTAAGAGATTTGCTAAGTTAATGCACAGCAAGTTTGAAATGAGCATGATGGGAGAGCTGAAGTTCTTTCTTGGATTACAAGTAAATCAAAGGTTAGATGGAACATTTATTTGTCAATCCAAGTATCTCAAGGAACTCCTCAAAAAGTACAATCTAGAGGATTCTGCATCAGCAAGGACTCCATCAACTACAGCTGTCAAGCTTGGACCATGTGAAAATTCCATTAAGGTAGATGTCACAAGGTACAGAGGTATGATTGGCTCGTTACTCTATCTTACTGCAAGTAGACCAGATATTATGTATGCTACATGCTTATGTGCAAGGTTCCAAGCGGATCCTAGAGATATTCATCTCGTTGCTGTTAAACGAATCTTAAGATATCTTAAGGGAACACCAAATCTAGGTATTTGGTACCCTAAAGAATCTGGTTTTAACCTTGTTGGATATACAGATTCAGATTATGCAGGAAGTGTTGTTGATAGGAAAAGCACCTCAGGGAGTTGTCAATTCCTAGGTAGCAGACTAGTCTCATGGTACAGCAAGAAACAGCAAACAGTTTCCAACTCAACGGCCGAGGCTGAATATATTGCTGCTGGAAGCTGCTGTGCTCAGATCTTGTGGATTAGGAACCAGCTACGAGACCATGGCTCTGTATTGAACAAAATTCCTATTTTATGTGACAATACAAGTGCAATAGCCATCACCAACAACCCTGTGCAGCACTCGAGGACAAAGCACATTGACATCAGGTATCATTTTATTAGAGAGCATGTCATGAATGGTACTGTTGAACTATTTTTTGTTCCAACAGAAGAACAAATAGCAGATATTTTCACTAAACCACTTGATGAATCCACATTTACCAGATTAGTTGGTAAATTGAGCATGTTGAATAGTTTTAGTGATTAATTTAGTTAATATCTGAGATCTGTTCTTGAATGAATTTACAAATGAATTTTTCAAAAATTCATTTGCAAATTTATTTTATCATTTTATCATATTTCTTGCTTATTTCTATGTAATTTCTATTATCTTATCTTATTTATTTACTCAACTTGTTAATTTTAATGTCTCAGAATATTTTATTTTCTTTAAAAATATTTTTCTATGAATTTAATTTGTTAAAATTCAAAAGAAATCTATTTTTGGACTGAAAATATTATTATCTCTGAAATATTTTAATTATTTTATTTATGTAAATATTTTCTGCAATATTCATTTCAGTTTTCTGAAATTGAAATATTTTATATATTCTGTTTTTTATGTGTTTTTAACAGTTTTTATGTTAATTATTCAGTATATTTAAATACTAAATTTATCTTATACTAGAATGACAATCGGCAAGACAATTGAAATCAGATTAATTTTATAACTGGCAAGACAATCGGTATGACTATTGATTGTCATGCCAGTAATAAAATTAATATCAGACTTTTTATGTTTTATTTTGTACTGGTATGACAATCGGTATGACTATCAGATTGTCATACCAGTTATATATTATTATTTATTTTGTTTTGTTTCTTTTTCTGTCTTTAAGCTGGTGTGACAATCGGTATGACAATCGGTATGACAATCCAATTGTCATACCAGTTATACTACTTAATCATTTTTGTGTGTGTATTAAATTTCATCAGTTCAGTTTTTTGTTTTTCAAAAATTCCAACAGTCTCTCTTTCTGTCTCTCTCTCTCTTCGAACAGCAAACACCATCTCAACCGCCATTGATCTCCTTTGCTCGAGTTTTTACTCAGCAATCTTACTCCTGTTATATATACTTACATATATATACATACAGGAGCGCTGCCAAAATTTTTTCAAAATTTTTTCCTTCAAATTCAGTTTGTGTTTGTTGATTTTGGGTATTTTTATTTTTTATTTTTTATTTTTAATTTCTGCTGTGTGTCGTTTGGTTTTTTCAAATCTGCGTTTGTGAGTTAAGAATTTTAACGAGATTCATTTCTGTCTAAATTTTTCAATTATAATTAATTTAATTCGAATTATTAAATTAATTTAATTAATTCGAATTTTCTTAATATTATTCTTAAAATTCTGAAAGTGTGTATCTTATTATTATTTTAAATGGCTCTCAATTTCCAAATTGTCGCGCATAATCAAGTTGGTTATTTTAATCCAGAAAAATGTGATGTGGAAAAATTTAAGCCATGGATTAGATTTTTAACTGACCATTCGATTGATAGCTCTGCTATTAAATCAAATGTGATTTTAAATGTCGATCTGCTTAGACTGATTTGCATAACCTCTACTGTGGCCGATGATTCAAAATCTTTTTCATTCACCGTGGCAAACACATAGTATGTAGTTGATGAAACAGTCGTCAATCAAGCGTTAAATTTTCCATTGGACAATTTCTGTAATTTACCCTCTGAAAATGATATCACAAACTTTTTCCATGCTATTCACTATCAGGGGGTGATCAATTTAACCAAACTTTCAAAATCCAATTTGGTGTCTGAATGGGACATTTTCTTCGATACACTTTCTAAAGTGTTTGCCAACTGCACTAAATCCAACTTTCACAACATCACTTCCACTCTGCAGTATATTGGTCTTGCGGTTGTTTTCAATCAAAGGATCAATTTTGGCAAACTACTTTTTCCCATTCTCTTGAGACGTCTCACTACTGCTTTACGTGATCATTCTACAAATCGTAGGGTATCATGTTACTATGCTCGTTTTCTCATGCTTATAGCAGATCATCTTCTCACACCTGAGTACAAAGCCCTTTTTGCTAACTCTGCAGTAACCGAACCCCCTCCTGTAAGCAAAAAGATTTACACCCGCCAAGACACAACCTTCAAATTCATGCAAGTTCCAGTACTTGTATCTGCTTTCATGGCCACTTATATTCCCTTACCTATTTTCAATCTTCCCGGTCATGAACAGCAACCTCAACCTCCAGTGGTTCAAGCCACCCAGGCTCCTCCAACATCAGATGCTCTTCCATTACAGGTAGTAATTCCTCACTCTCACTCCATTCCTACTTCTGTTGAAAGACCCCCAGTGGTCGATAGGACTGATCATGAAGTTGTAGAACCACAGCTTCAATCCCAGGTCATAGAGCCAAACACAGAGTCACAACCTATCTCAACCTCTCCCCCACTGTCTAAAATGTTACCCAGAAGGTTAATAGGAAGTAGTGTATTGTTAAATGTGAGTGAACCCTCAGCTCTGCCTCCTTCCTAGAAAAGAAGAACATATACTGAGGCATCTGAAAGCCCATCCTTGTCCTCCCAACAGGACATGGACTTTGAAATGGCCAATGAACAGTTACTAGAGACATTCTCTCAATAGGATGAATCTATTGAAATTCGTCATAGGGCCATGGCATCTTGTACTGAGTCAAGCACAATTCCATTACTCACAATGGAACCATACATACCCACAGATGATACTCAGGACACAGAGCAAGGAGTGCACATAGAGTCTGTTACAGTGCCTGCCATAGTTACGACAGAAGAGCAGTCACATGCTTCTGAGAGAAAATCTGACTCTCAGCCACCCTTAATAGAGTCATTTTCTCCCTTCCCAGATCAAACACCTCTGGCTCCCTCACGGGATTCTCCACTCACAGATTTATCTGGAGAAAGTGGAGGGCAACTCGGTCAATCTATCCCTGAAGCAATTCAGACATCTATTTCACATGAAATGATAGGTTTGACTGAGGATCGGGACTCGCGAATTCCCATTACACCACCACTGACCTCTCTTGAAGAGGCTAGGATGATTTTAACTGCAGGTACAGAAGAACAGCAACAGGAAGACTCCTCACGAGCAATTATATTGAGAGAAACACAAGCACGTGAGGTGAGTGAACCAAACACGAGTGAAATTCAGGTGAGAGCACACACAGACACAGATACTGAAAACCTGTTAGCTCAAATTGCTGCTCTAAAAGAAGAACTTGCTAAAAGCCAAGCTGAGGCTCAAGCATTCAAAGCACAAGTGGTTGAACGGTCTTCTTCTTCCACCTCTGTCAACAATCAGCTGGCACTCATCAGGAATGATATCTCAGATCTCAAGAACACTGTCACACCAAAGCTCAATTCCATTCAGGAAACTCCAACTTTATCAGCTGATGACATTTCTAACTTCTGCTCTCTACATACAAGAATGACTTCTCTTGAAGACCTGGTTGAAATGAATCATGCACTGGACTCCTCCAGATTTCTAAAGATAGAAACGGGCATGGAACATCTTAATGAAGGAATGAAACACTTGTATTTCATGATCAAGAATTCTGACTGCCCTAATGAAGAACAAAGAACTTACTTTGAAGGGCCGTCTGGTGGAGGCTCAGGCTCTGGAGATGATGGAGGTCATGGAGGTTCTAAAGGAAAGTCATTAGAGGATCCCTCAACTAAGGGGGAAAAGAAAGGGAGTAGTGGAAAGGGGAAAGAAAAAGATACCTCTGCTGGAGACAAAGGAAAGGCTGATGATGTCTACTACAGTGGAGAACAAGATGACTTTGATATTTTTGACATTCCCACTGAACCAGTCTTGGAAGATAAAGATGGTTTATTTGAAGCTGAAGAGGAAAGTGATTTTGGAGAATGGGAAGAGGAAGCTACAGTGGATCCTATCTTTGAGAAAGAGTTTCAGCAGCAGCAGTCAGAGATGAAAAGAAAAGAAGCTGAACTCAAAAAGGTCTCCCAGATCATTGACATGAGGAAAGACATACAAAGAACAGAAACTCTTCAAAAGCAACGTCTTCATGACATTAAGGCTCAAGAAAGGAGAAGAGATGTCAGACTAAAGATTGGTGAAAAATGGGATGAAGCTAGGAGAGTACTTGATATGCCTCAGCTGAGCACTAACAATGATAGGCAGTTCCTACATCTTCTTGACAAGCTGGAAATCTCAAATCCTAACAATGACATGTACATGAATGCTATCAAGACTGAAGTCTCAAGGATCACAGCTGCTTTTGACAGATCCCTAAATGAGATGAGCATTTTTGTATATTGTCAGAGTGAAGGATATTTCAAGGTGTCACTTCATCTGTTTGAGAATCATTCTTTGTCAGAGACTTGGGTTCTTCTCAACAAAGTAAAAAGAAGCTCAGAATTGAATGAAGTTCTTCGAGAAAGGCTTAAAGAGTTTGCCAGCAGGGCTAGTCCTCGAGTGGTCAACAATCCTCATCAGGTGAGATTCTTTAAGTCTGATTGTCTTCAAATCTGTCAGCTAGATGTACAATCTCTTAAAGACTACTCAGCTAAGCATCTGGTCTGGATGGAACATCATTTAAGAACTGCTGGATACTCATCCATGTTGAAGACTCAAGCTGCTGATTTGATTCAAGCTTATTGTGAAAAGAATATTAAAAGGTACAATCAGATCAAGAATAAGCTGAAGTCAGTTGGAGTTCAACCAGTCAGACCAGCAAGCTTCACTTCTGAAAAGGATCGTGTCTTTGACAAAGAGTTGCTTCAAGATTTAGAAGAAGGTGAAGTCAGAAGAGAAGACAACTGAAGTCAATTAGCTCAAAACTCAATGTAATATGATTAGAGCTTTATGAATCAAGATAGTCTAATGTAGTTATATGTTCAGGCTAGAGGAACATCTATCTTGTATTCACTTGTAAATTTCTTTTGGAATCTGGAAAATGTTAAATATAATCCAGAACTTTTCTGCTATTTACTTTGCATTACTGTTTATATCTTTTTCTTATTTGTTAGTTGAGTTATCCTCTAGGTATTTGTTGTTATTGTCTAACAAGCAAATATGGGGAGATTGAAAGGCATATGTCATAGCCTATTTGTTTATTCAAGGATTTAACTCAACTCAAATAAGAATGTAATAAGTAAATAGTGGATCTATCGTCAGAGAGATCTCACAGAGTAACATCTGTCAAAGGGTTAAGAAACATTATTCATCTACAGACTTGAAGACTTAATTCACTGGAAGAAGCTCAAGAAATTGATCAAGCCTCAGTGATATAAATCAAGATTGTGGATTTAATCAAGTGACATATCTCGTCAGGGTATCAATTAATTACAAGGATTTAGTCTGAAGAAAATCAAGAGTATCAAGGTCAAGGCTTGAAGAAACGTCACGGAAGTTAGTCACTCATGAACCAGACAGTACATCGAGTGTCAACATTGAAGTGGTGGAATTGATTCATAATTGACAGTAATTTTCAGAAGATTTTCAGAAGAATGGTTGCTGCTCAAGATTAGTATTAATTCTCTATTAATTAATTAAGTCAAATAATTTAATTAAGAAAATAAATTATATCTGCAAAGATTAATTTATTGATTAATTGAATTAATTGATTAATTAATTCAGAATTAATATTAAGGATTTTCAGAATTGTTATTAGATTAAAATCTATTAATAATTCAGTGATTTGAACTACTATGACAATCGGTATGACAATTGATAGTCATACCGAAAGTCTTGCTAGTTCATTCTGATTGTCTTGCTAGCTATTGGGATTGTCTTGCTAGTTCAAAAGGATAGTCTCACCGAAAGTCCTACCAGTTCAAATGGATTGTCATACCAGTTCATTTGATTGTCTTGCCGAAAGTCTTGCTGATTCAACTGGATTGTTTTGTTTACTTAAACAACAAAAAAGCTAGAGACGTTCATGCAATAATTCAACAGAACACACAAGTCAAGAACACAGCAGAAACAAAAGCAAATTATTTTATTTTTCATCTGCTTTATTCAAGATCAAAATTCTAGATTGTAAAGTTAAATCCAAACCACTAGAATTATTTATCTTGTTCTTGTGTAACAATCTAGCGGATTTAAATCCCTAGAACTTAATCTCAAATCGCATTTAGCATTTGATCTTTTCATTGCAAAAATAGAAAAAGTTCATGTCGAATTTATTCTAGATTTGTAATAATTGATTTGAGATTAATCCCTTGTAACAGATACCGTTGTTGTAACACCTTTCAAGTTTAATAAAAGTTTTATTTAATTTGAATTTTGTTTCACCTTTTTATTCCACATTTTATTCGATTAAACAGTATTGTTTGCATTCAACCCCCTTCTACAAACAAATTGGGACCTAACAGTGTGTCCATCGAGAAAAGATTGGTTTTTGAAGCTTGATGAAGCTGTTTGGGCGTATATAACAGCATACAAGACTCTATTGGGAATGTCTCCGTTTCAGTTGGTGTATGGTAAGGGATGTCATTTTCCGGTGGAGCTCGAACATAAAGCGTATTTGGCTTTGAAGAAGTTGAATCTTGATTTGGATGCAGCTTGAAAGAAGATAATGCTTCAATTGAATGAACTCGACGAGTTTTGACTTCAAGCTTATGAAAATAACAAAATGTATAAGGAGAAAGTCAAGAGGTGGCACGATAGGGGTCTAGTGCTCAAATCATTTGTGTCGGGGCAACAAGTTCTTTTGTTCAACTCTCGTCTCCGTCTTTTTACTGGAAAGTTGAAGTCAAGGTGGTCAGGGCCGTTTTTGTCAAAATTGTGTTTCAACATGGAGCGGTGGAGATTTTTGAGAACGATCTGGGCCAAGTATTCAAGGTAAATGGTCAGAGGTTGAAGCATTACTATGGTGACATGGAAAACCGCGAGGTGGTTAGTGCCGTTTTGTTGTCTATTTGATCTCGAGTTTGTACGTCAAGCTAATAACGTAAAGCAAGCGCTTCTTGGGAAGCAACCCAAGTTTGTTGTACATTAGTAGGTAGAGGAAGCAAAAAGAAAAGAGAAAAATACAAAAAAAATGAAAAAAATTGGGGGCCAACTAAAGTAGCACGGTGCGCCCGCGCTGAGGAAGTAGGGCAGCCACGCTGGAATTCCAGAGACACGGCGCGCCCGTGCTGCCTAGCGGGGCGGCCGCGCTAAAACAATAGAAACACAGCGCGCCCGCGCTGAGGTAGCCCGCGGCCGCGCTGGTCCCCGAATTATGGAAAAAAAATAACAGCTGTGAACTAAAGAGAAAATCGGGGACTTTGATTAAAAATCAGTTTCTACCCGAATTTTACTCTTCCACATCCCAAATTTCCCTCTCTAAATCAAACCCATTATTCCCACTATTCCCATAATCAATTCCCACTTTTATTCCATATCTAATTCTCTTCTCACCTCCTATATATACATACACTTATACACAAACTTCTCCACCACTTCACAAATTCTCAAACATAGATTCCCTCTCAAACACATATCTCTTATTCTCTCTACTCAATCTCAATGGCACCCAAGAGACAAAGAACTCAAGTAAGCAGCAGCACCACTGATTCTTCGAGTACAGGTGGTGTGAGGCCGAGGTTTTCAACTCCCGAGGCTGAAGCGGATTATACGAGGTTTCTCTCGAAGCCTATAACTAAGGAGCGAGGTTTTCTGTCATCAGGGAAGGATGGTAAGTTGTTGAAGATGATCTTGTAGATGGGTTGGGTTGCTTTTTACGAGGCACCTGCTACTGTGCCCATGAGTGTTGTTCGTGAATTCTATGCTAATGCAAAGGCGGAGAAGAATGGCTTCACAGTGGTTAAGGGATGACTGTAGAGTACAATGCTGATGCTAATAAGGAGGGTGATTGAGCAGCCCGCGAGGAAACCCGGGCAGGACACTTGGAATGATAAGACTCTAGAGGACTTTGATCTGGATCTACATGCTTGATACTCACTAGAAGTTCAAGAGGGGCACGACTAATTATTCTATGTTCCCTGCTTCGAGCATGAACAGGTTTTCCCGTGCATGGAACGCGTTTATTTGTGCTAACATCATGCCATCTTCTCATGTGCATGATGTGAATGTGGAGCATACACGGCTATTGTGGGGCATTCTTCAGGGTGATTATGTGGATCTTGGGATGGTGATTTACCAGGATATTTTGAGGTTTTTGAGGGGGAGTACTACGGGTTCTATACCATATGCGTCTGTGGTGACAAAGCTGTGTGTGGCAGTTGGTGTTCATTAGCCAGCACACGAGCAGCTCCAGATTCCGAGTACTCTTATTGACAGCACCACTTTAGCTACGATGCAAGAATGGGATGAGGCAAGCCTGATTTGAAGGGGCTTGAATATACTTTTGACCATCTACCTGATGGGAGGCCAGCTGCTGGGGCTGCTTAGTCAAGCAGGACTGCATGGAGATCTCAGTTAGGTGAGGAGGCTGGTCCATCGCAGCAGGAGCAGGAGGAGGCAGGAGCAGATGTTGGAGTTGGTTTGAGCGCGATTTAGTATAGGCATCTAGCGAGGAGGATGGATGCGATGCATGATATCCATAGTCGGTTTGCACGTGATCTCACCCAGGCACTAGGGACTGCATTTAGAGCCACAAGTGTTGACATCATGTGGCCAGTATTTGGTGAGGACTCCGTGTACCCACATCCAGACACGCCTGACACTCCACCCGTTGGGGGTGATGATCCTGATTCGGATTAGGTATGCCGGATTCCATACTATTACCTTCACTGGGGACAGTGAAAATTTTAAGTTTGGGGGTAGTAGTTGAAGGAATATGTTTTGTGTGAGTCGCATATAGTTTGCATATTTCATGTTAGTTTAGTTCATATAGTTGCATTTACCATGTAGTTTTTTATTATTATTTTGTAGTTTTTATGATAGCCTGTTCATATAGTTCATGCATTTGCATAATAACATGATCCCTTAGATGATTTTTTTTCCGACTGACTTATGATATTGATGCTAGTGTAGTGATGTCGTATTTAATGATGTTAAAGTCTTGTCGAATTGATTTGCATGCTAGAGAAAATTATATTTCACGAAGTCTTATAGGTTGTTAGAGTGCTAGATCATGATCATGGTTTGTTTGTTTGTCGAGGTTTAATCGCTTATCTATATTTAGAATTTAGGATATTCTCTTAATGATAAAATAACATATATTTTTAAAAAAACTGGAAAAATTGGATTTCATTGCTAGTTCTTGTGACTAGGTGTCAAATGGCTAGTAGTCGGCTCATATTTATATGAGTAGACTAGGGTTGAATGAGATGGAGCGAAACGCACTCTTAAATTTGTGAAAAAAAAAAATTAAAGCGTGTGTTTAGCGCATGTTTAGCGACTAACAAGTTTTTGGCGCCGCAAGTTTACGCGTTCGCAACTAATATAGAATTATTTCTATTTCATTCCTACAGGGACTGGCTTAGATTAACTCTGTGATTTATGCACTTATGCAACAAGGATGTGGCTATTATTCAATGCTAAGACGAATAACAATTTGGTTTGTTTATACTAAGATTAACTAATGAGAATTATACAAGAAAACATTAACTAAAGAGAGTAAAGAGAGTTGAATAATATATAACACAAACATGAGATTCTAACTTCATTAAGTACTTCATTTAATAGCCTTTTCGTTCTTAACCTTAGCATGTAATGGTGATGACACTAATCAGATAACACGAAACCGATAACCGCCAACTTTCGTTGCACGAATACCATACTACCAGACATCCACAAAAGAGATAGAAGCTGAATAGACACCAATTATATTGAGACCCTATATGTCTATAGAATTTGACAACATAACGGTTTAACGCACAAGTTATCTATCATGATTACACAGGGCAAGTAAGATGGTTAAAATTACCTACGAATCATGCATAACAATAACACATGAACCTATGCTAGCATGGCAAGTTATCTGTATATTCATTCTTCCAAGATCTTGAATCTGTTTACTTTCAGATTTTACTCTGATACCACTTGTTAGGTAATGAATTACACACAGAGGGGGGGTGAATGTGTTTTTATGTTTTTCCGCTTTTCTTGAAGTATTAATGGTTGTGAACAAAGTAAATCAAATCTTGTAGTAAACTGTGTTAAGACTGAAATTAAACATGCAACAATGAATAACACAGATATTTCAAAACTCACTTAATTTTATATAAAATTAAGAATGTTTTGCTACAAAAATTTTAGGCTCTTTGTTGATAAAGAACTTAGCTTCTTTCATGAAGGAGTACAAGAATTTTCTGATCTAATTGTTACAACTAACAAAGGACCAGTGTTAACTTTATATGATAGTTAACTACTGGTTTACACAGTGTATAATAAGAGATGCTATTCACTTTAGTAAACCGTCACTAATCATTTCATTTTAGGAAAAGTGTATCTTCCATTTCTGGCTTAGCATATCTTTGCATATTGCTTTAACTTTGATCTTCCTTTTTTAGCTAATCTTCACCCTTGATCTTGCACATTCTTCAAGCTGCTTTTTGTAGACTTGTCAATCCAACTGGTTGGATTGTTTGTTGATTGTTAATCTTGGATATTGAACTGGTCTGCAATTTGTACTTTGAGATTTTACCTCGAGATCTTTACTGAGACATATAAAGAACTTGACATCTCGATAAGTATATTGCTTATCGAGATCTCTCATTACTCCATGGTTGATTTGACTTGTAGAGGTATCTGAGTTCTCTATAAGAGAATTTAACTTGTCGAGATCTCTCCACTTCATGTCTTCACTTTGGCTTATAGACATCTCTGAGTTCTCTAGTGACTAATTGACTTGTCGATAACTCAGAATTCTCTAGTGATATTTGACTTGTCGATATCTCATAGTTCTCTAGTGATAATTGACTTATCGATATCTCAGAGTTCTCTAATGATATTTAACTTGTCGATAACTAAGATTTCTCTAGTGATATTTGACTTGTCGATAACTCTGAGTTCTCTAGTGAAGAAATGACTTGTCGATATCTCCAATATTCATATCTTCAATTTCGCTTGTCGATATCTTTGAGTTCTCTAGTAGCTTTCCTGAGTTCTCCATAAGTCATTCTGGAGTTCTCGAATGATTTCTCTATAACACTAAATCTGTGACTTGTAGAGATCTTGACTTAGAACATTTTTCTCAAAACAGATTTATTCAACTCCAAACTTCTTCATTATTCTTCTGAGGCATGATCTTCTTGATCTTCTTCCTGATAGAATTCTTAGGTTTGATACTGTTTAAAGAAAAAGACTCCAGTCTGCTCTTGATTATTTTTACAGACTTTAAATGTTACAATACAAAATGCAAACTAAGATTACAATACAGTTTACTTAGGGTTGTCAATTTGACTTAGTCTTGTTAAAATACAGGCATGTCTTGCACAACAAAAAAACGAAATAAAAGATATCCCAATTGATCCAAATTGCACCAACATCTCTGAAAATAGCAACATCGCAATTGACCATATCACATAAAAACTATTTTTAGCCCAATGTTTAGAAAACCAATCACATAATCTGAGATTGGAGAAACGGCACCACAGCTATCTACATGTTAGATACCAGCTATAGACATGCCGAAGGCACCCCGGCTATCTACATGTCGGATACCAGCAATAGACATGTCGAAAGTGTAAACCCGTGAATGATGAAAAATCTTTGGCTGTGAAAGGTGAGCTCTTGCAATAATTATCACCGCCCCAGATTCGATGCAGGCTTTGCAGAACACCAAAAATATTAATAAATTCGTTCTTAACAGATCCAACCATGACTAAACAAAAACATAAAAAAACACTCCAAAATGAGAGACAAAACACACACTCCAAGAGAAGAGACACACAAACACCCAAAAAGCTGGGTTTTATTGAAAGAAATTAACGTGAACAAAAGAGAATGAAGGGGTTGGGGCTTTTCACCGGAGAAAACCAGTGAAAACCCCTCGATTTACTTGAAAAACATATTAAACTAACATAAATCTGAATATAGTTAGTTGAATTTGGTCGGTTAACAATTCGTACACTATTGATCTTAGCTAAAATTTACCTTTTAATTAAATATAATAATCTTTCGTTAACTCACCTATAATTATCAATAAAAAAATATAAATTCCAATCATTACATTATTTTTTAAAACTTTATTATCACTAACTTATACACCTATGTGTATATTAATAAGGATTATCAAATCATATTATTGAAATTTCAGATAAATAAATTTCAAAACTTAAATTTTTTGCTTCAAATTAAATTTAAAAAAATTATGTAATATTAAAAGTAATTTATGCATCGCACGAAGTTTAGGCTAGTATATTTAAAGTCTAAATTACAAAAGTTGCCTCTACTACTTTGAAAAATATAACCACTGTTTTACAAAATAAGAGTAAAGTACAAGAATTATTCTGTAATTTATGTTTTAATTATACTAGGATATAACCCGTGCGATGCACGGTTGTTTTTATAATTATATATTGTAAAATATAATTTTAATATATTGCTCTTACGATTCGAACCTTATATCCTAAGTATAATTTCTTGTATAATATTTTTTAGATTATATCTAACGATTCTCATCAGTTTGATCTGATGGCTCTGGATTGAGTGGTCAAAGACCAACAACCAAACTTTTAATGTTTTATATTTAATATAATAGTACTAGTCTAAAAGTTGTGTGCAGTTGTTTTATATATTTGTTATTTTATAATTTTTATTTTAATATTATACTAATTATAGTTTTTAACAGAGTAAGTAATATGTTGTTTTTACCCGGATATCCTTATATCGATCAACAAATTATTTTCTAGTTTAATTTTTTATCTCGATATAATATAATTATTTGACACAGTCAGTCATATCTATTATTTTATTTTAGCACGAACATCATCTATATCTACCCAAATATCGTCTCATACTCGCCTACTATTAATAGATATGGGTAATTCAATAAATTTAGTTTAAATTCATATTAATCAATTATAATTATTATAAAGTTTATAAGTAAGGATAATTAGGTAAATTTAGCGTGTACCAAAAAATAAGTACCGTACCAAAACTTTCAATATTTCATCTTTTATATAATAATAATAGATAGATAGTATTAGTTAAGGGAAAAAATCAACGGGATATATATAGGGGGCTACTCTAATAAAAACCAATTTTAAAATAGAAACTAGAAACCAAATATTTTTTTTAAATTACTTCGAAATATAACATATATAGTATGCAAATCGATCGTTGAGAGATGTAGAATAATACAGGGAAATCGGATTTTTAAAAAAAGTTACGGTTTGACGGGAAAAATCAAATTTAAAACGGAGGAGAAAAGCTAAAATTGGGGGTGTGAGGGTGTAGAGTAGTTAGGTGGGGTGCTTTTAGGAGGGCCATAAGATTAGGTTAATCTAATGGTTGAGATTAGTTCTAAGTTTTTATTTTAAATTTGGTAAGTTTCAATTTTAAATTTTATATATATATATATAGGACTACTCCATTAGAAACCAATTTAGAATAGAAATTAGAAACTAAATAATTTTTTTTAAAATTAATTCCAAATATAACACATATGGTATGCAAATCGATCGTTAAGAGATGTAGAAAAATACAGTGAAATCGGATTTTAAAAAAACTCACGGTTTGACGGGAAAAATCAAATTAAAAACGAAGGGGAAAAGCTGAAATTGGGTGTGAGAAGATGCAGAGTAGTTGGGTGGGGTGATTTAAGGGGACCATCAAATTAGATTGATCTAATGGCTTAGATTGGCTCCTAGTTTCTTTTTTAATTTTAGTTTGTATTTGATAATATATATTATTAGGTCACACAACACTATAGAAGGGGGTTGAATACAATATTTAATACAATCAAATCGATCTCGAACATAAGTAACAGTAAACAGATATATTCAATATAATAAACTCTATTACAATAGAATTATTCTCTCTCAGTGAATAACAAATATCACGAGAGCTGTTAGGTTACAATGTATGATCTTCTCGATAATGATAACACATATAGTGTAAACCTATATCTGTGTTTATATAGTACACAGTTACAAGATAACTTCTAATTGATATGGAATATAATTATGTCTCCTAAAATATATCAATCAGATACCTTATACAAGTCTTCTTATCTTCTAACTCTTTCCATGCATATCTTCTTTTGTATTAGTCTCGATCTTCTTTCATGTAAATCAGCTTCCTTCCTTAACTGTAAGTCCTCTCGTACTTAAGTTCTGATATCTATCTTCTGATATATATCTTCTGATAATCTAAATTCTGATATCCTTAAGTTCTGACTTCCAGTAAGTATCGGTTCCAGTAAGTACTGATATTTCCTGTTTGTTAAGATCTGAAAACTAAACATGAAATAGATTAGACATGACATCTCAAATATATCTAACATATATACATATATATATATATATATCTTTCATGTGAAGCACAAATTTTTAGAACTTATTTGATCTCAATATATCTCTCAACTCAATTATATATTATGTACAGTTGAGATTAATATTAAAAAGGATGACTTTAAGTTATACTATCTATACTATATTATAATAACCGGAATGGGGTATAATTTAGTATACCTCTATTTTGGTTGGTTTGGTTATCCTTTCAATTACGAATGTTGGATCTTCTTAATTAAATGATCATGACCATTCAATCTAAATATTTAAAAGAATACACTACTTAGGGTTCGAATCTCACTAACAACAAACATTTATATTATTATTTATGTACTATTAAAGTTATCAGGTTCAAATTTCGCCAACAACAAATATTTATATTATTTATATATACTACCTAAACCAAATTATAATAACCGGTAATTTTGTTCAACCTCTTGGTTTAGTTTTTCTCTCTTTTTAATATCTCTATTAATCACAACTGTTAGATCTTTTTAATCAAATGATAATCTAATCATTTGGTTTTAGTACTAAAAATATAAACAATCAAAAAATTTAGAATAACAATGGTTATCCGCTTTTCTTTCCTGATTTGGTAATAATAACAGGGATGTGAAGAGTTTTGATTATAACATAAGCATCTTCCTTTCTGAATAACTTCCACCTTAGCAGAGTTCTTCAACATAGGAATTTCTCTTCCATCACCTTCGGTAATCATTGGTATATACTGAGAAGTCTTTGTACCAAAGATTATAAGTAGATCTCTTATAGCCTTCAAAATGTATTCTGACCATCTTCTTGTAACATCAGATTTTACTTCCAGAAGATAGTGAATATGTTGAAGCTCTCTGACAGACTTCTTTAGCACATCAGTATCAGCTAGTCTGTAAGTTAGTCCATCATTGAGAAATAAAATTAATTTCTCCTTTAGATTATCCTTATCACGAGCATCTATCATAATTTGAGCAGACAACACTTTGTCAAGGTGCTTTTATTTTATTTGTTCATATGGTTTGTCTGTCAACATGAAAGGATCTCTTAGAGTAACTTCTACTCCTGTTTGTATCTTCTCTTCATCAAAACCTAATCCAGCTCTATCTCTAGGTTGCTTGGATCTCAACCCAAATGTTGCGAGTTGATTCATCATAAGATTGGATTTTGGTTCAACTGGAGTAGCTTTCTTCCATAATAGCTTATTCTTATCAGCAATTGTCATCTTTTCCAAATCAACTTGATCATAATTTATCGTTTCTTCTGTAACTTGTTGTTCTTCATTTTGAACAACTTGAGCAATGTCAGAGGTTATTTTAGATTCTTCAATTATCTTTCTTCTCTTCAGAATTTGAACAGTTTCATCTTCTATCAAATCATCATCATGCATTGTAGTTTGATAGACTGGAGCGGAAGAACTTATCTTTTTCTTAATCTTTAAAGGTTCACCAACCTTTTCTTTTCCTTTTGACTTAGGATCAATCTCAGTTTGTGATCTAGTCTTGGACTTTGAAGTCTAAGAATTTGACTTTTCTTTGATCACAATGCCTTTTTCCTTAAGATTTGTCTTAAGATTTAGACTTAAGATTTGTTTTCTCAGCTGTAAATCAAGCTTCTTCCTCCTTGAGAGTTTTTAAATCCATTCCTGGATTTTATTTCAGAAATAATCTTCTAGTTATCTCCTCATCGTGTCTGGATTTTAGGATCTTTGTAATAAACAGTAGTCTGCTTCCCCTTTAGCTTCAGAGTTTGTAAAAACTTCTGAGAGTCTTTAGATTCTGACTGAATCAGAATATCAGAACTTGACATCGAACTTTGTTTATCAGAACTTGACTTCAGACTTTTAGCATTCACATCATCAGAACTTGACTTGTTCTGTGTAGAAGATTTTCCTTGAACTTTTCCTTGACCTCTACACTTATCAGAGTTTCCCTGGTCATCACCTTTATCATCTTCTTCTTTAGTATTTGAGTACGTGAGCATTTGGACTTAACTACCTTCTCCCCCTTTTTGGCATAATCAGGAAGTAAGAGAGAGAGAGAGAGAGAGAGAGAGAGAGAGAGAGAGAGAAGAAAAAGTTCAACTGAAGATTGGATTTCATCCAATTGAGCTTTCTGAGAAACTTGGTTAGCCAGGACCTCATCAATTGGGCATGTTACTTCTCTTGAATCTTCTCAATGGCTTCAATTTTCTCAAGAGTAGGTCTGATATATCTATTCCTATCAAGCTTGATCTGTAGATCTAGCTTATCAGCATGTTCCTTTAGTGTATCAACCTTTACATGAGTAGAAGAATGTAGACCTTGAAGATGTTTGGTAGATAGAGCAGTGATCTTGAGTTGTGTCTTTAAATCAACATTTGTGAGCAACTCATCAGCTTCAGCAATATGCTCTGTCAGAACGTTAGATCCTGGAATGAAATCAGTGTCATTCCACTTCATGGTCCCCTCCACACCTCTGTGAGTATCCTCCCAAGGAATAGGTGCTTCCTTTCCAATAAATTTCTTCACCAATTCTTCCTTGCCCAGAATGGGAACTGGAGTCTCAATAGAAACACTACCTTCAGAACTTGAGAAGACTCAAGATGTTTTGACAGCACAAGAGTGTGTGATGTTACTGGAGATTCAGGAATAAAATTATCTAAATTCTAAACATCAGAATTTATCTCCAGAGCCGGTGTGGTTGGTGTAGATGGTATCTCAGCATTAAAAATTGGAGAATGAGTTGGAGATTGCTGAGCTTCTGTAGATAGAGCTTCCAGGTAAGGAACATTTGGTATATTCAAATTGTGAATATCTATTTCAGAAGTTTTAGCTTGTTCTTTAGCATCATCTGTAGCTTTAATAGGAGAGATAGGAGGTGTTGACACAGTATCCTGAGCTTGAGTAGGCAATGGCAGAGCTTCAATTACCACAGGTTCTGATGAGATCAGAGATTCCTGATCCCCTTCCTCAGCTTCAGTTGAATCCTCAGATATAGGCTTGGCCTTGTACCTTTCTGCCCTCATTTTCTTTAGTCTCCTTGCCAGTGAAGGAGTTGATTTAGCAGCTTCAGAACTTACAAATTTCCTCTTCAAAGTATCAGAACTTTGAGCTGCGGTTTCTTTCTGAGAAGTTACATTCTCAGCTCCAATTATCTCAGGTTTTGATGCATGAACCTGTGCTTCAACTGTTTCTCAAATCATCATAATTTATTATTGACCATAATTTTAATCAAAACATTCATCAAAAGATATAGTTCAAATAGATGAAGTAAAGATTAACAAATTACAATTAGAACATTCACAGTCACATAATATGAGAGAAACATACACTAAATCTTGCAATTAAAGGAAATTTC
Organism: Apium graveolens; assembly: GCF_009905375.1. Taxonomy (NCBI): domain Eukaryota; kingdom Viridiplantae; phylum Streptophyta; class Magnoliopsida; order Apiales; family Apiaceae; genus Apium; species Apium graveolens. The sequence goes on along the minus strand of NC_133654.1, from coordinate 234,061,495 downwards.
ATTAATATATCAAATGAGTACATTTCATGAAATTTATAGATTACATGCAAAAATTACAAGATAGTCCTAGTCTAAGAAGTTTAACATCAACAGCCTTAGTCCTAGAAGAAAACCTATCGACTAGTTCCTCCTGCTGCTGACAAAGAGCAGTGCAAGATGGATGATCCGTTCTTGCTGAAAGAGAGCCTCTCTCCTTTCATCTTCCAATCGATCAAGATGGAGCTGATAGTCCATCAAAAAGAACAAGAGGTCTGTGTGAACCTCTTGTGGAACAGAGTTCCAGATCTCTTCAGGAATGGCGGTGACATGCCACTCCTGTTGCCAGTCATCACAACTCAACTCTACATTGAAAGTTTCATAATTTATGAATAAGTTGAAAAGAACCATTTTTGTTTATGAAGAAGAAAAATGATGAGAATTAAGAGAGAGAGTGACTTTATGAGAAAATGGAAGATGATTTGGATGACATGAATTGTCGGTTTAAATAAGCAATGGAATACTAAGGGACGCGAGGACTGTTTAACGATTAAGAATAAAAAATAATGATGTCTCGTCTCCCTAGACCGATGTGTAATAATAACAGTCAGTAAAAAGTTAAAGCAGGAGTTAATGGGAACGGGAAATAATTTACAATTACTGTGCACATATAGTTTTTTAGGACAGACACGTTTACCACTAACCCATAATGATTATGACTGTTTTTATCTCACCTAATTATATTCTGATTAAATATTGTTAGTGTATACTGAAAATATTTATTTGAAGTATGTACATTTATTTCTAGCCAGTTTATTTGAGAATCATTTGAATGTTTACATGTTGTCTAATATTATATATTGTGAACAATCTAGTATCAAATGGGATACAGAATATTAGATTGTTAAATACGGTTATATAATATAATAAGGTTCACAACACAGGTGGTGTTGGACAATCCACTGGTATGGCTGTAGTATTATTTAGATTAGTTTATATTGACTAATAAATAATACTAGTATACTTTATGTATATTGAACAGGATCAAATTTAGAATTGTTCCCTTAATACTGATTAAGAAGGAGAACTATGATTCTATGTTATTATTAATGCTTAGGTTCTTAATCCGGAAATAGTAATTGACACATGTATATTATTTACATGCTTTGATTTATATATGAAATAATTCTTTTGAATTATATCATTATATTTTGGGTGATGGAATTATATACATGGTGGATATTATTTATTGAAGGAATCAATGTCCTGATAATATTCGGGTTAATGATGTCCCCTTGAAAGCTCAAAAAGATTTAATTATGTGAAACCCTGCAGGTGGAATTTATTCTGGCATAATTAAATAAAGGTTGAGTGGATGATCAAGGATAAAAGATATTAATTAAATAAATTATCAGTAATTTATTTAAGTAATGGACATATGATATTTTAAACATGGGGAATTTAATAAGCAAATAATATTGGAACTGAATTAATTAAATTACGGTATTAGGAAAGGTAGTGCAAATATTAATTCTTTAGTGGATTGAATTAATATTTAATTACATTGGACTAGGCTCAAGATGTAATTAGAAGGCCCAACCTAATTATCCATGGTCCCTATTGTAGCCTATATATATTCTTATTCTCTTCTTGCTTGGAATTGTGTGAAAACATATTGTAGCCACCAAGGAGCAAGAAGAGAGGATAACTTGAGAAGACGGAGGCCACACTTCGCTCAAGGGAATTTGGGAATACAATAGAAGAGCGTGAAATCAACCATTAACAAGGTAATCCTCTTTTCGTAATCTTTATCGTAAAACGTAGTAACACCCTAAGTCTGTGGTTCCCAACAATTGGTATCAAGAGCCTGGTAATGGGTTCTACATTTTATGATATAATGTCTATGTCGTAATTATATATGCGTGTATTTAGTGTTTTGCTTGTATTGTTTTTGATGCAGGTTGTTAATCCACTATTATGGCTATGTATATTTTAATTATGTGTTTGGATCCCACGTGGTTTAATCGTGGTTAATTTTTGTTTTGGTTTCCACGTGGTTTAATCGTGGTTGTAATTTACACGGGGGTTGATCGTGTTAGAATAGATTTTACAAAATTAGTTTTGTATTAGATCTATTTTTTTTTTGTAATTGTTCCGGGTATTTTGTAACAAGTTATGTGCGATCGGAAATCAATTCCGGTAGTTTTTTGTTCCGCTGTGTGATTACAAGGGGCTGCTGTTGATGTTTGGATCGAACAAAATCAAAACAAAACTCACAGAAAAACAACAGGCGCGCGCGCTGCGGCCGCTGCGGCAGCTGGGGCTGCTGGGGCCGCTGCGGCAGCTGGGACCGCTGGGGCTGCTGGGGGCGTCGGGGCGCGCTTGGGCAGATTTTTTTTTAGAGCTGGATTTTTTTTCAAGGGCCATAATAGTGGAAAATTTATTTTAATTTTTTCCATTAAATTTTAATTATTGCTTTAATTTATTGATTATGGGTGTCGTTAATTATGTGTGTAATTATTTTAAAATTGCATGTTTAACTTAATTAGGACAACATGGACATAAAATTTATTTATTACTTTAATTAAATGTTATATGTTGCTAAAATTATGTGTGTATTTTGAATGCATGATTAGACATATTTATAACAACATAGGGCCCCATTTAATTTTAAAATTCCTCAATTTTAATAAAAAAAAATCTAAGTGGGAGAGGGAATTAATATGAAATTAAATCCCATGGTCTCCATTATTGGCTGTAGGTAATTTAACATAAAGACGAATATAAATTATATATACGTCACCCATCGTGGCATGTAATTTATGGTGTCTAGAATGATATAGAAATTACTAGAACAAACTTCTTAAATTAATAGATTTTGAAAGGAATAAATACGGATTTTCTTTATTTCTGATTTGGGGCGATTTTGTCAAAAACGGGTTCATCGAACTTGTAAGGCTGTGGATTTTAAGCGAGACCGATGTGACTCCTCCACTACCTGGAAATCAAACCATTGATGAATATTGAATTGAAGTATTCTATTCAAGGCAAAATTATGAATATTGGAAGGTATACACGCCACCCATCGTGGTGTACCAAGTTCCATAGATTTCGAATAATTTAAGATTTGATGATAGTATACACTTAGCTATGAAAAATAATATAGTCCACCCCAACGTGGCATATTGTTTAGTAATAGGACCGAAGTAACATTTAAACAAAATTAGGTGGTATACATGTCACATCGTAGCGTACCAGAAGCTTATGGTGTTTAGATGTTAGTGCATTAAATTTTAATAATTTAGATCTTAATAATTAATGCACCCTTATTTATGTGATGTTTTTATGCATGATTCTCAGGATAAAATGGGCTTTAATCCACTATTCACCATACTTAAGGATAACAAACTTACCGGACCTAACTATATTGAATGGAAACGAAATTTGGACATTGTGTTGACTGCTGAGGAGTACAAGTTTTGCACTTATGAACCCAAGCCTGAACAACCTGCTGCTGATGCTCCTGAAGATGAGAAAGAGTATTATAAACGGTGGATTAAGGCTGATGAGATGTCGCGATATTACATTCTGGCAGCAATGTCGGGTGTTTTGCAGCATCAACATCAGTCTATGGCCACTGCTTCGGATATGCTCTTTAATCTCGAGGAACATTTTGGAGATCAGAATAGGGCTGCTAGGCAAGTAGCCATGAAGGCTTTAATAAACACTCAGATGGCTGAAGGCACACCTGTAAGGGATCATGTTCTCAAGATGATGTCGCATCTGAATGAGGTAGAGATCCTTGGTGCTGAACTTGACGGGGAAACCCAGATTGACATTATCCTTATGAGCTTGTCCAAGAGTTTTGAGCAGTTCCGCTTGAATTACAACATGAACAAGAGACAGTATAGTCTCGCGGAACTGCTGACAGAACTTCAGGCAGCTGAAGTATTATTTTGACAGAGTGTTCAAGTGTATGTGGCTGAGAAAGGTTCTTCCTCTAAGCCGAAAGGTATTAAGAAGAAGAAAAAGGCTCAGACACAGAAAGCTGTGAAGGTAGTGGGAGTTCAGGGTGGTGTGAAAAAGCCTAAGGGAAAGTGCTTCAGATGCAAACAGTCAGGTCACTGGAAACAGGATTGTCCCCTTCCTAAGAAGACAAACAATACTGGTATGTCTCTTTCTCTAGTTACAGAAACATTTATAGTGGCTATATCTACGAGCACGTGGTGTGTAGATACAGGAGCCACTGATCATATTTGTAATTCTATGCAGGGGTTCCAGCTATCCAGAATGCTTAGAGATGGTGAGATATACGTGTTCATGGGAGATGCTACGAAAGTAGCAGTAGTTGCAGTAGGAGTTATTCATTTATCTTTTGGTTCTGATAGGATTTTGGTTTTGAACAATTGTCTTTATGTACCTTCTTTTAGAAGGAATTTAATTTCGGTTTCTAAACTTGCTTTGGATGGTTATAATGTTTGTTTGAATCGTAATGTTTCTATTATGATGAAACCAAACAAGTATTAGAATTGGTTCACTCTGATTTATGTGGACCCATGAATATCCAAGCAAGGGGTGGTTATGAATATTTTGGCACTTCCATTGATGATTATTCTAGATATGGGTACGTTTATTTGTTGCACCGTAAGTCTGAGTGCTTTGATAAGTTCAAAGAGTACAAAGCTAAAACGGAGAAGCGACTTAATAAAAGTATCAAGTCACTACGATCAGATCGTGGTGGCGAATACTTGCTTGGAGAATTTAGGGAATATTTATCAGAAAATGGGATAGAATCCCAGTTAACTGCACCAGGCACACCCCAGTAGAACGGTGTAGCAGAGAGAAGGAACCGGACTCTTTTAGAGAGTGTTAGATCGATGATGAGTTATTCGGATTTACCCAAGTCGTTTTGGGGACATGCCTTAGAGACAGCATCTTATCTTCTGAAGTTAGTACCTTCTAAGTCGGTTCCTAAAACCCCCTTAGAATTGTGGACCGGGGATAAACCGAGTCTAAGACATATTCGAATATGGGGTTGTCCAGCACATGTGCTGAACAAGAACGCGACTAAGTTAGAATCTCGTACAGAAGTAAAGTTGTTTGTAGGCTACCTCATGGGAATGAAAGGATATTTATTTTATAGTCCGAAGAATCGGGATGTCATTGTTAGCACCAATGCAAGATTCTTGGAGGAGGACTATATAATGAATCACAAACCCATGAGTAGTGTCATTTTAGAGGAACTAGTGGGAGGGACAAATAATACCCATGAAGCTGTAGTACAAGTAGAACAACCACAACATAATGTATAACCTGTCACTAATACCGCACCAGTGCCTCGTCGTAGTGGGAGGGTTGTTCAACAGCCTGATAGATTCATGTTTTTGGGAGAGTCTTCAGACTTGGTCCCTGGTGAACATGATGATGATCCCCGTACATACGAAGAGGCAGTACAAGACAAAGATGCAGATCTTTGGCAAAAGGCGATGGAATCTGAGATAGAATCAATGTATTCTAATCAGGTCTGGGAGCTCGTGGAACCACCCAAAGGTATAAAACCTATTGGATGTAAGTGGATCTACAAGAAAAAGAGGGGATTAGATAAAAAGGTGAAAGCCTAGAAAGCAAGACTTGTTGCGAAAGGGTATACTCAGAAAGAAGATATCGATTATGAGGAAACCTTTTCACCGGTAGTCATGCTTAAGTCAATCCGTATTCTTTTATCTATAGCAGCTCATCTCAATTATGAGATTTGGCAAATGGATGTCAAGACAGCTTTTCTTAATGGAAGTCTTGAAGAAACCATCTATATGCAGCAACCAAAAGGATTCATTAAGGAAGGCCAAGAGCATCTGGTATGTAAGCTTAAGAGGTCTATTTATGGACTTAAACAAGCTTCTAGAGACTGGAATATTCATTTTGATCAGGCAGTCCAGTCATATGGATTTGATCAAAGTCCAAGCGAATCGTGCGTGTATAAGAGAAGTGAAGGTAATGCAGTGGTTTTTCTAGTACTATATGTAGATGATATTTTACTCATTGGAAACAATGTTGAGATGTTGTCATCAGTAAAGGCATGGTTGTTCAAACAATTTGACATGAAGGACTTAGGTGAAGCGGCATACATCCTTGGGATCAAAGTTATAAGGGATCGCAAGAAAAGGATGTTGGCTTTATCTCAAGAGCCCTACATTGATGAAGTATTAGCTAGTTTTAACATGCAGAACTCCAAGAAAGGTTTTTTACCTTTTAAGCATGAAGTTGCTCTATCTAAGAAGCAGTGTCCTTCGACACCTAAGGATATAGAGAGCATGAAAGCAGTTCCTTATGCTTCAGCATGTGGAAGCATAATGTATGTTATGTTATGTAAGAGGCCTGACATCTGCTTTGCTGTAGGCATGGTTAGTAGATATCAGTCGAACCCAGGTCAGGAACATTGGAGTGCAGTAAAAACTATACTCAAGTACCTGAGAAGGACTGAGGAGTATATGTTAATTTACAAGGCCTCAGATCTATTTCCTTTGGGATATACTGATTCAGATTTCCAATCAGATAGGGATAAGAGGAAATCAACCTCGGGATATATTTTTACTTTGGGAGGTGGAGCCGTTATATGGAGGAGTGTAAAGCAGAAATGCATTGCAGACTCCACCATGGAGGCCGAGTACGTGGCGGCCTCTGAGGCTGCCAAGGAGGCTGTATGGTTCAGGAACTTCCTTTTGGACTTAGATGTGGTACCTAATTTGCCTAGGAGCTTGACGGTGTATTGTGATAACACTGGTGCTGGGGCAAATTCAAAGGAACCGCGACACCACAAAGTAGCTAAACATATTGAACATAAGTATCATCTCATACGAGGAATCGTAAAGCGAGGGGATATAATTGTGGCTCACATATCATCAGAAGACAACCGAACAGATCCTTTCACAAAGAGCTTGCCAACCAAGGTTTTTGACAAGCATGTGGAAGCGATAGAAGTCAGATGGATGGACACATAGATTTTTATGTAATAGTGGATTAAATAAACACTGATGTACACATAGAATATTTTGAGTATAAGTGGGAGATTGTTAGTGTATACTGAAAATATTTATGTTATTCCCAGTGGACTAACAATGAGATTTACAGAAGGGGGGTTGAATGTAAATCTCAAAACTTTTTCAAGTTTTGAGCAGTTTGTGAGACTAAGTGTTTGAGTGATCAAATGTGTGTGAATTGCTTGGAGCTGATGTAGACAGATATATATTAAAACACAACTGTAATGAACACAAAGAACTTAAAAACTTTTCTGGTGGATTTGTTGTTCCACCAGAGATGTATTATTTCAGAAAATCTATGATTCAAAATTAAATCACAGCTGCTTCCTAGTACAAACTAGATGATTTTCTCTCTTGATATTTCTAAACAGCTCAGGGAAAATTCACATCTAATTACTAGCTACTACCTGGTTTATATAACACCAAGTTTACAAGTGAAGACAAAGATAATGTACAATAAGACAATAGTTCTCCACTTGTTTCTGTTCCATTTTTATCCAGTATAATATGGAATTATCTGTTGACTTTCCATTATGAACCAGACTAAAAACGGCTGCTTTTTCTACTGTTCCTGAAATAGGCTACCACATCTCTGTCAATCCCTGTGCCTCTGTCAGCTTTGTTAACTGTCACTATCAACTGCTATGAGACTGAGCATCCGTTGAAGCTTTCATCCATTGATGGCTTTATCCATTGATGCTCTAGCAGTGCATCCATTGAAGCTTTCATCCGTTGATGGCTTTATCCGTTGATGCTCTAGCAGTTGAAGCTTTATCCGTTGAAGCACTTATCCGTTGATGGATATTATTCGTTGAAGCATTAGAGGCATCCGTTGAAGCTTAGTTTCTCATCCGTTGAAGGTCTTCAATATCCGTTGACACTTCTTCACTTATACAAAATTACAAGGCATGAAATATTTACAATTAGCCCTCCTATTTGTACATCCATTAGTAGTCATCATGACTGATTATCTCCTAACAACATCTAAGAATTACAGCTTGAAATTAGAGAGTGAGATGTGCTACAATACCAAACTTATTGCTAAGTAAGGCTACTCCTTCAACGGATAGCCAAGATGGTCTTATCCGTTGAGGCTACAAACACTAGATTTCTACTTAAGTGTTTTGCTGAACTTATCATCAAACTAATACACATATTCCTAACAATCTCCCCCTATTTATGTCTACTAGAACTGTAGGCATAAATTTGGGTTTAGCTTGATGATAACAAAACACTTAACAAATATATTAACTGTAACAAAGCAGAAATTCAAAAGTGCTGCAAAAGTGTATATGCTGAGATGAAATTGAAGAAGTACATTGTTTCCAAGGGTGCTCCTTTAGCCTGAGCAAATTACTTTCTTTTCCTTTGATCCCTGGTTTTCTTTCCTAGCCTCCTGTCATTCTCCTCTATTTGAAGTTGAAGTTGTCTATAGAATTCAGCTTCATCTTCTTCATTGATATCTAACTTAGATTGCATATCCTTGAGAGTTTCATTACTGGCAATCTTTAGCTGATCTTCAATTCTGAAAAATCTTCTGACTCCTTTGTTGTCTCTGAAATCCATCAACCAATGAGGTGATTTGTGAAATTAATACCTCTCTCTGGAATGAGTAAAGTTCTAGGCAAAGCATTGGGCTCCCTCCAAGTTTTCCTTATGTTGGCAATCTTGTTGAGAATCTCAGTCCTGGCTGTTCTGGTAAAGCCAGAATCCTTATGTATGGCTGAGTAGACTCTAATCAAGGTAGTGTACCCTTCATTCAGAATTCTGTGAAGAGGCCATGTTCTTTCCCCAGCTCCTTTGTATTTGAACACTAGTCTTTCTGGTAGCTGTCTGTAGGCAGCTATTCCCCTTACATCCTCCAGCTCATTCAGATAGAGTTCAATTTCTGAAAATTCTTTTATGTCACAGATGTGAACATAATCATCTTTAGAGTTTTGAGGTTTGGACTTAGGCTTTTGTGTGAATTTGATTGAGGCTTTAGAGGGTGTTGATTTGATTCTTCTTTTCTGCTTCTTTGATGGTGGAGAAGAGGTTAGGAAGGTGGGCAATTTGATGGTGTCCCAATCAATTGGTTCCTCCTTAGGAATGATTGTTTCACCATGAATATTCATGAAGGGGTCAGGTACAATTGTTTCAGGAATAGAGGGTAGTGGTTTGGATATTGATTGGGTTTCTTCAGTCTTATCTACCTTCTTTCTCTTTGCATTGACCTTCTTTCTTTTCCCTTTCTGCCATTCTTCCTTACTTATTTCCTCCATCTCAGTACCAACCATGTCCCCCATAGCTTCATCTTCACCTTTGTCTTCAATTACTTTCTGATCTTCAGCCTGACTTGACTCTAGCTGTTTTTCAAGCTTTGCTTGTGCTCTTTTGTCAGCCTTTAGCTGTTTGGCTTCTTCCTTCAACCTTTTGGTTTCTTCCTTCTTGGCTATTGAGAATTTGGGATGTCCTTGCATCACACATATGCTCTTTCCCTCTCTGAAAATAATAGCCATGTTTCTCCTTACAGCCTCATCCATGGTCTCTTTGAGATATGCAATACTCCTTCCTAAAAGCTTGTCCTTATCTGCTTTTGGAAGAGGAAAATCCACCTCTTTTAGAGGATTCTTTGTAGAGTCCTTATTGGATCTGTTGTTGGGCTTGAGAACCATAGGTTGCATATCTTTGGAAGAAGTTTCTCCATCCTTATGCCTCCCTACTGGCTTGAGTTCCATAATAATTGATTCCACTTTTGTGCTATGCTTCACAGATTGTGATTGAGAAGTTATAGAACCAAATATTAGTTGCATCTTTTCATCAATCTTCTTCCTTTGCTCTTTGACTTGCAATTCAGCTGCTGCTATCTGGATTAGATCAATTCCATCTAGCTTTCCTTTGACTTGAATTGGTGGAGAAGTTGTGATGACAGGAACTAGCACTTGAGAAATCTGAACTGTTGTAGATGGCTCTCCTTCCCCTTCCCCTTTATTCTCCCCCTTTTTGTTATCATCAAGGGTAGGGGTCAAGCCTTGTGCTTGTGCTAGCTGCATGAGGAGATTTGTTTGAGTTTGTTGATTCTGAAAAATGGTGACCATAGAGTCTTCAATTATTTGAACCCTATCTTCCAATCTGGCCAACCTCTTATCAGCATCAGAGGCCTTCCTTAGTCTCCCCAACATATCTTGCATAGTACCATAGGGTATAACTGAATCCAATTTCTCAGCATTGTAGGATTTCAGATCAGCAATGTCCAGCTTGAGCTCATCCACACTTAGATTGTGTTGGTAATGCTGCAACTGCAAGAGATGCAGAGATTCCAGATGAGCTTGAAGAATTGCCTTGGTGCCAGCATCTTGAGTCTCCTGAATGGCTTGCTGAATTGTCATGACTTGTTTGACCAAAGTGACACCAAACTCTCCTGGTGTTGATGGTTTGGTCCATGCCCATGCAGGAAGATTAGGAACAGAACTTGGGCCTGCTACTCCCCCTAAGTTCATGCTCTCATTCAAAGAATTAGAGTCATCATCATTAGAATTTACTCCAAATTCTTCAGAGGGCTCACCAGCTTGAGAAGGCAGCCTGTTGACAACAGCTTTGTCTGTTAGAAGAGATTCTGAAGTGTGTACAATGTGTAGTGTCTGTTCTGCCTCCACATTGCCCTGTGCAGCCAATAATTGATAGGCTGAAACAGGGTGAGTAAAAGTGTCAGCATCTAAGGAAATGTTATCAATGACAGCTTTGTAGTGTTGCTGAAATTGTCTTCCCTTATCTGTATCATCCACTTTCATTAACTCACTAGCAATGGCTGGATCCACCCTTATAGCTTCTGTACCTGCCTTTCTCTCAATTTCTCTCTTTTCTTGCATCAGGGGCTCCCCCTGGCTCACACACACCCTCACACCCTCACCTTCACCTTCTAAGGTGGCACTCCTCTCACTTTCTTTTGCCATGCTGGAAGAAATAGCATGCATTTGGTGACTTTCAACCTCTCCTTTTGCCTGGGAGCAACCCAGCCTCTCACTCAAGAAATCACTCCCTTCCCTCAAGCCTAACAGTGATTGTACAGTTGCCATGTCCTCTACAGTTGGAGTTGTTTCTGTTAAGTGTGTAGAGGCCATCAACGGATAGGGAGTATCCGTTGAAGTGGAAACTGATGGTATCAACGGATAACTGCTGTTAAGCTTATCCGTTGAAGAACAACCACTTGTCAACGGATGAGAGATATCCGTTGAAGAAGGAAATGATGTAGAGATAGAAAGTGATATAATTGTTGAATCTGTGTGGATTGATTTTAAGTGAGGTGACACAGATTCTGCAACTACATCTGAAAGAATTGGCTGATGATCCAACAAATCATCTAAAAGATGATGATCACCAGGTTTTGAGTGGGGCTCCTCCCTGAGTTTTAATGAGGGAGAATCAGTAATTGATGTGAATATCATATCCACATCCAGAGAGGGAGTAGGAGAGTTTGAGGAATGGTGTGTGTCTATATTGAGAGAATGGGGCTGTGATTCCACATTTGCTGGAATCACATCAAGCTGAATTTGAGAAGGCACAGATACTGGTGGGTGTATCTGTGCTGTGTGTGCCCCTTGTGTGGAAACTAGGGTTTTGGCCTTCTTCTTCCTTGAAAAGGCTTGAATTGGTGAATGTTTAGCTTCAGTTTCCCTCCCTCTTTTGTTCTGTGTCCCTGGATGGGGACTATTTTAAATAGTTACATCCTTTTGGGAGGATGCAACTAGGGATGTGCTGGACTCCTTTTGAACCACTACAGTCTTTTTAGAGACTGTGGCTTGGCTGGTATGGGTACCACTCACCTCTCTCACCTTATCCTGGGGGGCTTTTTGATGTTCACCCCTCCCCTCACCACTCACACCCTGTTCACTCCCTTCAGGGTTTATGGTAGTTGTTACAACTGTTGTCTTTTGAGAAACAACAGAGGTAGGTTTCTTTGACATGACTTTGGAGATTTTAGATTTGGTGGCTTTGGTAGGAACCTGTTTGGACAATGACACAGGTTCCATAGCCACACTAGAAGGCAAAGAAACATTGAGGTTGGAAATAGTAGGAGTTACAGAAACATTTACCTCACTTACCTGTGGTGCATTCATGATTGGCAAGTATACCAATGGCACCTGGCTGTTGAGGTTCATTCTCAAAAGGTCTGCAAGGACCCTTTTCTCTTGTGCCCAGCATTTGAGTTTATTATTCTCATTGGATATAACCAAACCTTCAGCAACATGGTTAGCCAATAACATAAAGAATCTAGCAAAGTAGATGTTTTATGGTCTATTAGCTTTGTTACCTAATCTGGAACCTAATTCTAGCATAACACAGTTGCTAAAATTAAAGTACCTATCAGCAACTAGCATATAGAGCATATTAACAAGAGATGAAGTGATAGCATCAAAATTGCTAATCTTCCCAGAGAAAACCTTAATAAAGGCATCTCCAAGAAAACTCCATTCTTTCCTAAGGCATTTCCTTCTAATACTACCTAAACTAGTAGAATCAAAAGCATAGCCTATGGAATCTAGCATAGCAGAGACATCTTTATCAGTGTGTGGTGTCATGGCATTATTCTCAGGTAACTTAAAGCAAGATTGTAAATCATAACAATTAATGCAATAGTCCTTACCTTTGAGAGAGAAGGCAATAGTCATATCTGTGGAGTTGAACTCTGCAGTTGTCCAAATCTCCTCAATCACTTCACAGTAGATGGTTGGGGCTTCCAGCATTGCATAGCTTAGTTTGCAGTTCTTGATGAAGTCCATCATCTTGTGATAATCAGAATGGGCTTCCTTCTTTTCAACCAAGACTATGAAATTATTCTTTTCATAAACAAATCCTGTTTGAGACATAATTTTGACTACTGGTGCCATTTTTGTGAGTAGAGGTTGCAGAGAAGAACTTGAGAATTGAGAGAGAAAGAGAATGATAATTGCAAGAAAGCGTAAAGTGAAAATAAGAATTCAATTGGGCTTTTATACTTTCTTGAATTAAAACACAAATTAAAACAATTAAATGATACTTTTAAGTAAATGAAAGCCGTTCAGGAATAAAAGAAACTGTAGAAATTCTGAAAACTACCGTAAATACAAATACATACAACACTGTATATCTGTATCAACGGTTGAGTAAAAGAATCAATGGCTGTGACTCACTAACGTGACACGTCAACGGATAAGGTAAATAGTTATCTGTTGATGAACAACACTATTTTATCCGTTGAAGGATAAAATTACCAGTTATGTATTTGTCTTTCAACGAATAATGAATATCCGTTGATAGAACAATTTTGGCTTTCAACGGATAGGGAATATCCGTTGATAGGATAAGTCTTGATTAAAGCCAACTTTGTTCTTGCAGCAAATTCATTTCAGGCTACAAGACAGATTACATAGATGACATAGATTATGAATAGTTAAGCATACCTAACTCACTTACTAATCTTGTGAATGTTGATTCATCAAGTGGCTTGGTAAATATGTCTGCAATCTGCTTTTCACTTGGAACAAAATGAAGTTCCACTGTACCTTTCATCACATGTTCCCTAATGAAGTGGTACTTGATATCAATGTGCTTGGTTCTTGAGTGCTGCACTGGATTTTCAGTAATGGCAATGGCACTGGTGTTGTCACAAAATATTGGAATTTTGTCAACAGTTATACCATAGTCAAATAACTGATTCCTCATCCACAGTATTTGTGCACAGCAACTACCAGCTGCAATGTATTCAGCTTCAGCTGTTGATGTGGAAACAGAATTCTGCTTCTTGCTGAACCATGATACAAGCTTGTTTCCTAGAAATTGACAGGTGCCTGTTGTGCTTTTCCTGTCTAATTTGCAACCTGCATAATCTGCATCTGAGTAGCCAATTAGATCAAAACCAGACTCTCTAGGGTACCAAATTCCTAGATTTGGAGTCCCTTTGAGATATCTGAAAATTCTTTTAATAGCCACTAAGTGAGATTCTTTAGGGTCAGCTTGAAATCTAGCACAGAGACATGTAGAAAACATAATATCAGGTCTACTGGCAGTTAAATATAAAAGTGAGCCAACCATGCCTCTATAACTTGTAATATCCACAGACTTTTCAGCCTTGTTTAATTCAAGCTTGGTGGCAGTGGCCATGGGAGTTTTTGCAGGTGAACAATCCATTAAGTCAAACTTCTTTAAAAGATCATAAATATATTTAGTTTGACTAATGAAAATTCCACCACTAACTTGTTTAACTTGTAAACCAAGAAAGTAAGTTAGCTCTCCCATCATGCTCATTTCATATTTACTTTGCATTAATTTAGCAAACTTTTTACAAAGTTTATCATCTGTAGATCCAAATATAATATCATCTACATAAATTTGTACAAGTATCTTAGAGCCATTAACATTTCTAAAGAAGAGAGTTTTGTCAACAGTACCTCTTGTGAAGTGATTATCTAGAAGGAACTTTGATAAAGTCTCATACCAGGCTCTAGGTGCTTGCTTTAGTCCATAGAGTGCTTTCAACAGATAATACACATGGTCTGGAAAATTTGGATCTTCAAAACCTGGAGGTTGGCTTACATAAACTTCTTCCTCCAATTCCCCATTTAGAAATGCACTCTTGACATCCATCTGATAGACTTTGAAATTGGCATTAGCTGCATAGGCTAGAAAGATTCTGATGGCTTCAAGTCTTGCAACTGGAGCAAATGTTTCATCAAAATCTATTCCCTCTTATTGAGAATAGCCTTTGGCAACCAATCTGGCTTTATTCCTTATGACAATGCCATTTTCATCTATCTTGTTTCTGAATACCCATTTTGTGTCAATAGAACTTTTGTTCTTTGGCTTGGGTACCAGCTTCCACACTTTGTTCCTCTCAAATTGGTTTAGCTCCTCTTGCATAGCTAAAATCCAATCTGGATCCAAAAGAGCTTCTTCCACTCACTTAGGTTCCTCCTGTGATAGAAAGCTACTATACAGACATTCATCTTGAGTAGCCCTTCTAGTTTGTACTTTAGATGTAGCATCACCAATGATTAGTTCAAAAGGGTGATTCTTGGTCCATTTCCTTTGAGGTGGTAGATTAGCCCTTGATGAGGTTGCCTCAGTATTGTCATGATGTGAGATAGAATGTTGATTTGTTGAAACTCCCCCTGATTTGCTGATCCTTTGAAAGGAATTGGGAGTTTTATCAACTGATGAGGTGAAGTGATTATCCGTTGACAGACTGTGATCAACGGATGCTTCGTTATGAACTTCAACGGATGATGCACTTTGTCTTTCAACGGATGCTGCATTGCTTCTTTCAACGGAAGCTGAATTTTGACTTTCAACGGATGCAGCATTCTGTGCATTATCCAAAGGCTGACTCTGGTTTCTTCTTGAGATGCCTTCTTCATCAATCTCATCTTCACTATCATCACAATATATCTCAATATTGTCAAATTTGAGTCCTTTATGATGTCCCTCATCTGTTAGTCCATCAATCTTTTTATCATCAAACACAACATGTACAGATTCCATGACAATGTTGGTTCGTAGATTGTAGACCCTATATGATTTTCCAGCAGAATAACCAACAAATATTCCTTCATCAGCCTTTGCATCAAACTTTCCTTTGTGATCAGATTGATTCCTTAAGATGTAACATTTGCAACCAAAGACATGTAGAAAGTTTAAAGTTGGTTTTCTTCTCTTGAATAATTGATAGGGAGTCATGCATTTTGCTTGATTGATTAGAGAAATATTCTGAGTGTAACATGCACAGTTAACAGCCTCAGCCCAAAAATAAGTTGGGAGCTTTGACTCCTCAAGCATTGTCCTTGCAGCTTCAATTAGTGATCTGTTCTTCCTTTCCACCACACCATTTTGTTGTGGAGTTCTTGGAGCTGAGAACTCATGCATGATCCCATTTTCTCCACAGAACATCTTCATGGTTGAATTCTTGAACTCAGTTCCATTGTCACTCCTAATATTCCTTACTTTGAAATCAGGATGATTGTTGACTTGCTTGATATGATTGATGATGATTTCACTAGCTTCATCCTTTGATCCAAGAAAATAAACCCATGAAAACTTTGAGAAATCATCTACAATCACTTGGCAGTATCTTTTCCTTGAAATTGACAATACATTGACTGGTCCAAAAAGATCCATGTGTAGAAGTTGTAGTGGTTCATCAATTGCAGATTCAAGCTTCTTACTGAATGATACTTTCTTTTGCTTTCCTTTCTGACAAGCATCACACAGTCCATCCCTTGTGAATTCCACTAGAGGCATTCCTCTAACTAAGTCCTTTTTGACTAGATCATTCATTGTTTTGAAATTCAAATGGGACAGCTTCTTATGCCATAGCCAACTTTCAACTGTACTTGCTTTGCTGAGAAGACAAGTAATGGATTCTGCATCTGTAGAGTTGAAATCAGCTAAGTACACATTTCCTTTTCTAACTCCAGTTAGAACCACTTTATTGTCCTTTTTACTTATGACAATACAGGCTTCAGAATTGAAGGAAACGGTATTCCCTCTGTCACATAGTTGACTGATGCTCAGTAAATTGTGTTTGAGACCATCAACCAATGCAACTTCATCAATGATGACATTTTCTTTTGAAATCAAGCCATATCCTATAGTGAATCCTTTGCTGTCATCTCTAAAGGTTATGCTAGGGCCAGCTCCTCCTTAAATTCTGTGAGCAGGGTGAAATCTCCTGTCATGTGTCTTGAACAACCACTGTCCAAGTACCATAGATTCCTTCTTTGTCCCTGCACACAACAAAATCAATCAAGTTGATTTTGGTACCCAAGTTTCCTTGGGTCCAGCCTTGTTAGTCTTTTTCCTAGACTTCATTCCTCCTGCATCTTTTGACTTAGGTAACTTTGGGTCAACCTTGGTCTCGGATGTGGTTGGTTGAAGTGTAGGGTTAGTCACAGAATTATTTAACACATTTGATTGAATTTGATAAGGCATAGGTTGTGCAAACATGTTATTCCACATAGGCATATTGTATGGCATTTGAGGCATACTAAATGCAGTAAAGTAAGGATTGTTAATGTATGGCATGTTTGCAAAATGTGCATGGGGATTCTGGTGAGACATAACAGGCATAGCATGCAGAGGTGACATAGACATGTTAGGCATGGAGGGATTTGAAGGTATGGGAGCATTTTTAACAGATTTGCAATTAACAGATAGGTGATTAACACTTTTACAATGTACACAGCTTTTTCTAGGAGCATACATATCAGGTGAGTAATTGTTATGTTTATTAATCCCTACCTTCCCATTTCTTTTAGATTTTCTTTTAGTTTCCTTCTTATCCTCAACCAACTTAAGCCTATCTTTTAACTGATCTAAAGTCATGTGTCCTATATTCACCTTACTGACATCTCTGGATGTGCTAACTCCTTCTTTGACAAAGTTCTTGAGAGTTGAATCATTCTTTTTATTTTTAAAAGAACTTGCCTGTTTTAATTGATGAGCCTTCAACGGATGCTCATTTTCTTCCTTCAACGGATAACTTTCATCATCCGTTGATTCCACATCCGTTGACAATCCATCAATTAATTCTAACTTCTTTTTGTTTTTCTTCCAGGCATCCTCACAGAATGATTCAATTCCCTGAACCTTGGCAATTTGAACACTAACATCCCTAGATGTTTTCCAGGCCTTGATTACCTCTTGCTCACTTTCTAACTATTTAGAAAGAATTTCTACTTTCTTAACAGCTTCTTCTAGTTCACTCTCGACAGTCAAGCATTTAAGTTTAATCTTTTCAAGCTCAATTACCTGACTCTCTAACACAGCATTCCTATCACTTAAAAACACATTATTTTCTTTGATCCTAGTATTTTCTTTAGCTAGTGATTTAAGAGAAACACGCAAATGATATAATTCATTGGACATATCATTTATGGCTTCATTGCATTCATGTTTAGAAAGCTGAGAGAGATCAGTAGTAATTACCTGGTTGCTTGATGAACTAGTTTCATTTTCATCAGAATTAGCCATCAGGGCTAGGTTGACATATTCCACATCATCATCTTCATTTACCCCATCTGCTGCCCAATCATCTTGAGTGAGAAAAGCTCTTTCCTTTTGTTTGAGCAAATCAAAATACTTCCTTTTGTAATCAACTTGCTCAAATTTCTTTTTCTCAGAATTTGGCTTCCTACACTCACTTGCAAAGTGTCCACTAATGCCACAGTTGTAACATTTGAACCTTGATTTGTCCACCATGTTTTTGTTTGGCTTAGTGAACTTTGTGTTTTTCCTGAACTTCATCTTTGCAAACCTCCTGGACAGAAAGGCCAGATGTTCATCAATATCATCAGATTCATCCTGACTGGAATTGTCTTCATCCTCAGCAACTTGCTCTTTACCCTTGCTTGATTCTGATTTGCTTGTGCCAATTTTGAGACTTGGCATTATCTTTTCCTCATTTCTGGCTTCAACTTTTTCACTGTCAGCTACAAGTGCAACTGATCCTCCTTTTCTCTTTCCCTTTTCCAACAGCTCATCTTGCTCCATCTCAAGTTCATAAGTCTTCAAAATTCCATATAATCTTTCAAGTGTGAAGTCCTTATAATCTTGAGAATTTCTTAGAGAAACAGTCATAGGCTTCCATTCCTTTGGTAGTGACCTTAGAAATTTTAGATTGGAGTCCTTGACTTGGTACATTCTCCGTCTTTCAAGTGTGAAGTCCTTATAATCTTGAGAATTTCAAGTACAGCTTTAATCCATTCAATAGTTTCTGAAATCTGTTGAATGTATCATTCAATGATTCTCCTTCTTCAAAGTGGAAATATTCATATTGTTGAATGAGAAGCTGCATTTTGTTTTCTCTAACTTGCTCCGTGCCTTCACAGATAAGTTGCACAGTATCCCAAATTTCCTTAGCAGTTTGGCTACTGATGACATTGTCAAACATGTCTTGATCCAGGCCATTAAACAAAATGTTCATGGCTTTCTTGTCCTTGTGGACCTCTTCAATATCTTCAACAGTCCATTCTGCCTTTGGCTTGGGAATAGACTGTCCAACAGCAACTGTAGCAGTAGCAGCTGTGGCCACCTTGTGTGGGATGTGAGGACCATTCTCAATGCAGTTGATGTAGCTTTCATCTTGAGAGAGAAGATGTAAATGCATCTTCACCTTTTAGTGATGATAGTTATCTCTTTCCAGGATTGGAATCTTTATACCAATGTCCTTCTTACTCATGATGTTAGCAGAATGGATCTTTAAACTCTCTGTATGTTAAGAGCTCGCTCTGATACCAATTGTTATTCCCAGTGGACTAACAATGAGATTTATAAAAGGGGGGTTGAATGTAAATCTCAAAACTTTTTCAAGTTTTGAGCAGTTTGTGAGACTAAGTGTTTGAGTGATCAAATGTGTGTGAATTGCTTGGAGCTGATGCAGACAGATATATATTAAAACACAACTGTAATGAACACAAAGAACTTAAAAACTTTTCTGGTGGATTTGTTATTCCACCAGAGATGTATTATTTCAGAAAATCTGTGATTCAAAATTAAATCACAGCTGCTTCCTAGTACAAACTAGATGATTTTCTCTCTTGATATTTCTAAACAGCTCAGGGAAAATTCACATCTAATTACTAGCTACTACCTGGTTTATATAACACCAAGTTTACAAGTGAAGACAAAGATAAAGTACAATAAGACAATAGTTCTCCACTTGTTTCTGTTCCATTTTTATCCAGTATAATATGGAATTATCTGTTGACTTTCCATTATGAACCAGACTAAAAACGGCTGCTTTTTCTGCTGTTCCTGAAATAGGCTACCACATCTCTGTCAATCCATGTGCCTCTGTCAGCTTTGTTAACTGTCACTATCAACTGCTATGAGACTGAGCATCCGTTGAAGCTTTCATCCATTGATGGCTTTATCCGTTGATGCTCTAGCAGTGCATCCATTGAAGCTTTCATTCGTTGATGGCTTTATCCGTTGATGCTCTAGCAGTTGAAGCTTTATCCGTTGAAGCACTTATCCGTTGATGGATATTATCCGTTGAAGCATTAGAGGCATCCGTTGAAGCTTAGTTTCTCATCCGTTGAAGGTCTTCAATATCCGTTGACACTTCTTCACTTATACAAAATTACAAGGCATGAAATATTTACAATTAGCCCTCCTATTTGTACATCCATTAGTAGTCAACATGACTGATTATCTCCTAACAACATCTAAGAATTACAGCTTGAAATTAGAGAGTGAGATGTGCTACAATACCAAACCTATTGCTAAGTAAGGCTACTCCTTCAACGGATAGCCAAGATGGTCTTATCCGTTGAGGCTACAAACACTAGATTTCTACTTAAGTGTTTTGCTGAACTTATCATCAAACTAATACACATATTCCTAACAATTTATTTGAAGTATGTACATTTATTTCTGGCCAGTTTATTTGAGAATCATTTGAATGTTTACATGTTGTCTAATATTATATATTGTGAACAATCTAGTATCAAATGGGATACAGAATATTAGATTGTTAAATACGGTTATATAATATAATAAGGTTCACAGCACAGGTGGTGTTGGACAATCCACTGGAATGGCTGTAGTATTATTTAGATTAGTTTATATTGACTAATAAATAATACTAGTATACTTTGTGTATATTGAACAGGATCAAATTTAGAATTGTTCCCTTAATACTGATTAAGAAGGAGAACTAAGATTCTATGTTATTATTAATGCTTAGGTTCTTAATCCGGAAATAGTAATTGACACGTGTATATTATTTACATTCTTTGATTTATATATGAAATAATTCTTTTGAATTATATCATTATATTTTGGGTGATGGAATTATATACATGGTGGATATTATTTATTGAAGGAATCCATGTCCTGATAATATTCGGGTTAATGATGTCCCCTTGAAAGCTCAAAAAGATTTAATTATGTGAAACCCTGCAGGTGGAATTTATTCTGGCATAATTAAATAAAGGTTGAGTGGATGATCAAGGATAAAAGATATTAATTAAATAAATTATCAGTAATTTATTTAATTAATGGACATATGATATTTTAAACATGGGGAATTTAATAAGCAAATAATATTGGAACCGAATTAATTAAATTACGGTATTAGGAAAGGTAGTGCAAATATTAATTCTTTAGTGGATTGAATTAATATTTAATTACATTGGGCTAGGCTCAAGATGTAATTAGAAGGCCCAACCTAATTATCCATGGTCCCTATTGTAGCCTATATATATTCTTATTCTCTTCTTGCTTGGAATTGTGTGAAAACATATTGTAGCCACCAAGGAGCAAGAAGAGAGGATAACTTGAGAAGACGGAGGTCACACTTCGCTCAAGGGAATTTGGGAATACAATAGAAGAGCGTGGAATCAACCATTAACAAGGTAATCCTCTTTTCGTAATCTATATCGTAAAACGTAGTAACACCCTAAGTCCGTGGTTCCCAACAAATATGACCGTTCAGTTTTTTATCACAAATAAGTCAAGTAAAGAATAATGCCACGTAAGCATCAAGGATTCCATCAGGATTTAATATCAGAACTTAACTTATATCAGATTTTAACAGTCATCAGAATATGGCTTATCAACTCAAAAAGTGAATATCTTTTTCTGTGATTCTTCATACAAATACTGACTTATTTTTTTCAGAGTTTAATCATCAGAACTTCTATCAGAACTTGTCATCAGAATTTATGCAAATGACACTTAACTGTTTGTCAAAAACAACTTAATCACCACAGTAATTTTCATCATTCATATGGAGTGAAAATGTGCATTCAGCAGAATATCAGATAAAGATTAAAGTCTCATAAACTTCAGTACATCTTAGAAATAAGGCATAACTAAGAAAAGTGCTTAAAAATTTTTGGATTTTTGATCGAAAAAGATCTGTCATCAATCATGAAGTCTACTATAGAACAAATTTATGCAAGAGTCCACCTCAACTATTTGTGGTCATTTTATGCATCTTTTGAAATTCCGTTTTACAGTGGCTTCTCAGTGTAAGTGAGTCACGACTGCTTATCAGAATTTATGCTGTTGTCAGAGTATTTCTCCAGTAATCAGAGAATGTGAAAAGTCACCAAGAAATTTATTTGCTTTTCTAATGCATATTACTTAATACCAGCAATGCACTTGGGTCTTCCCTTCCACATATCTACTCTAGATCTCAAAGGAGTACCTGACTTTTATTTTCTTTTATTTTCTTTTCCTTTGATAAGTGAGGCTTATCAGCATTTAGTTCATCCTTAAGATTTACTGACATCAGAATTTGATATATAAGAAGCAAGAATCTAGTTTGTGACTTAGTAATAAGATACACAAAGTAAACTTAACTAAGCTCAAAATCAGAATTTGCTTGTGTTAATGAGTTTCCACATAAACAACTAATTCAAACATGGGATTTCTAGTAAGTTAAAGACTACTAGGTCAGCATCTAGCACAGTTATCCTCATTGGATTGAATAGTCACATAACATTCAAAACACTATCAGAGTTTAAAGATCCACATCAGATAACAATCAGCATTTAATGAATTTTCATTTTAAGAACAGATTTCATGAAGATAAGACAATCTGTAAACACTGATCATAAAGTCTGATGCATGAGAACAAAAACTAAGAAGATTTAGAGAAAGAACCTGAAACCATTCCAAGTTCATTTACCAGTCTTGTAAAAGTAGCTTCACATAGTGGTTTTGTGAAGATATCTGCTAGTTGTTGATCTGTTGGAACAAAATGCAATTCCACTGTACCTTCCATCACATGTTCCCTTATGAAATAATACCTAATGCTGATGTGCTTTGTCATTGAGTGTTGAACTGGATTGCCTGTCATAGCAATAGCACTTTGATTATCACGGTAAATAGGGATCTTAGAAAATTCTAACTCATAATCCAGGAACTGATTCTTCATCCAAAGAATCTGTGCACAACAGGTTCCTGCAGCAATATATTCTGCTTTTGCAGTTGATGTGGAAATTGACTTATGTTTCTTGCTAAACCAAGAAACCAATCTACCTCCTAGAAATTGGCAGCTTCCACTAGTGTTTTTCCTGTCTATTTTGCATCCTGCAAAATCTGCATCTGGGTAACCTATTAGCTTAAAATCTGATTCTCTAGGATACCACAATCCCAGATCAGCCGTACCCTTAAGGTACTTGAAAATTCTTTTCACAACTATTAAGTGAGGTTCTCTTGGATCAGCCTGAAATCTTGCACAAAGACAGGTAGCATACATGATATCAGGTCTACTTGTAGTTAAATAGAGTAAAGAACCAATCATACCTCTGTAGTTAGTAATATCTACTGGTGAGCCAGTATCTTTATCTAACTTGGTTGCAGTGGCCATGGGAGTGGATGCAGTTGAATAATCTTGCATTCCAAATTTCTTCAGTAAATTTCTGGTGTACTTGGATTGATAGATAAAAGTACCTTCTTCAATTTGCTTGACTTGAATTCCCATAAAATAGTTGAGTTCTCCCATCATACTCATTTGATATCTTGACTGCATTAGCTTTGCAAACCTCTCACAGAGTTTGGCATTTGTAGAACTAAATATGATATCATCAACATATATCTGTACCAAAAGTAAGTCCTTTCCATGATTGAGATAGAACAGTGTTTTATCAATTGTACCTCTGCGAAATCCACTTTCCAGAAGGAATTGAGCTAAAGTCTCATACCATGCTCTAGGAGCTTGCTTAAGGCCATAAAGTGCTTTGTCAAGCCTGTAGACATGATTTGGAAATTTTGAATCTACAAAGCCTAGAGGTTGTTCAACAAAGACCTCTTCTTCCAATTCTCCATTAATAAAAGCACTTTTCACATCCATTTGAAAGACTTTAAACTTTTTGTGAGCAGCATAAGCCAAAAAGATTCTTACGGCTTCTAATCTAGCAACTGGTGCCAATGTTTCATCATAATCAATACCCTCCTGTTGAGAGTAGCCTTTAGCAACCAGCCTTGCTTTATTCCTTGTAATTATGTCATCACTGTCAGTTTTGTTTTTGAACACCCATTTTGTGCCAACAACTGATCTATTCTTTGGTCTTGGCACTAGGGTCCAGACTTTATTTCTTTCAAATTCATTTAACTATTTCTGCATTGCTTGCACCCAATCAGCATCTTGAAGAGCTTCTTCCATTTTCTTTGGTTCAGTCTGAGATAGAAAAGAATGATAGAGACATTCATTTGATGTTGCAGTTCTAGTTCTGACACCTGCTTCAGGATCTCCAATTATTAAGTCAGGTGTATGTTATTTTATCCACTTTCTTGCAGATTGAAGTTGACTTCTAGAACTGGATCCTCCCCCATGATCCATGCTATCTCCATCAGCATTTTCTGATGCTCCCCATGTAGTTATGCTCTCTGAGACTTCAGAATTTGACTTGGATCCTTTAGGATTTGAAGTATTAGAGTTTCCAGAATTATCAGAATTTGGCTTATCAGAACTAGATGAATCAGAACTTGAAGAGCCAGTGACAGATTCTGATGCTTCTTGAGAGTCTTGAGATATGGTAGGATCTTCAGCTTGCTCCCCCTGGACAGGTGCATTTTCCTTTGGAGTTGTTACCACAGATTCAATGACATCAGTACTTACAGGATCAGAGTTTAAGTCATCAGAATTTATAGAATCGGAATTTAAGTCTTCATTTTCAAATCTCAGCTGATCGTGATCATTGAAATCTTCAAGTCCAGTAATCTTCTTATCATCAAAAGATACATTGATAGATTCCATGACAACCCTTATTCTTAAATTGTAGACTCTGAAGGCTTTTGTGGAAAGTGGATATCCAATAAAGATTCTTTCATCAGCTTTTAGATCAAATTTTGACAGCTGTTCAGGATGAGTCTTAAGAACAAAATACTTGCATCCAAATACATGAAAGTATTTTAGATTTGTCTTCTTTTTCTTCACCATCT
Source organism: Apium graveolens (assembly GCF_009905375.1). Classification (NCBI taxonomy): domain Eukaryota; kingdom Viridiplantae; phylum Streptophyta; class Magnoliopsida; order Apiales; family Apiaceae; genus Apium; species Apium graveolens. The sequence continues at coordinate 234,036,575 of NC_133654.1, read as the reverse complement.
CATATGGTGTTTTTCCATGCTTGTTTATGAGTGTTGCATTCTGTGTAAAACAAGCAGTCTGTACAGCTTTAGTCCAAAAGTAGGTTGGTAGCTTTGCTTCATCAAGCATAGTTCGTGCAGCTTGAATGAGAGTCATGTTCTTTCTTTCTACAACTCCATTTTACTGTGGAGTTCCAGGTGCAGAAAATTCCTGTTTGATTCAATGCTCTTTGCAGAACTCTTCCATGATTGAATTCTTGAACTCAGTGCCATTATCACTTCTTATAATTTTAACAGAATCTTTGACAAACTTATCCAGCTATCTGACATGATCAGTTAGAGTAGATGCAGTTTCATTCTTCTTGTGCAAGAAGTCACCCAAGTGTACCTTGTGAACTCATCCACTATAACCATATCATATTTTTTCTTTGCAATAGACATGACATTGACTGGTTTATCCTGTTCTAATTTGTCAGAAGTTGACTTCTCCTTAACTTCTGTCACAGACTCTTTCATCTTTTCAAAATCAGACTTTACAGTTTTAACTACAAACTTAACAGGATTTACCTTTGGCTTAGCAGTTTGTTTAACAACAATTGGCTCAATTTGTTCAATTCCTTTTTCACTTTTCTCATCTCCATAACCTAAGCCCTCTTTCTAGTTTTCACTACTTAATAAATTCTGAGTTGTTCTGCCAGAGTTAGTCCAAGTCCTGATAATCTCTTTTTCTTTTTCTAACTCAGTTTTTAGAGATTTATTCAATTTTAACAATTCATCTCTAACATAAAAAGCATCATCTCTTTCTTTCTGAGTTTGATGGAACATAACTAACTCTTTTTCTAAATTATCATTCCTTTTCTTAAAAGCAAGATTTTCAGAAGTTAATCTTTCACATGTAAAAGTTTGATCTCTGTAGCTAATAAACATGGTTTTAAGATAAGTTGTTTGTGGTACCTTCAATTCAGCAGTTTCAGGGCTGCCATCAGCATTTGCCATTAAAGCATAATTCACCTCATCTTCAGAATCTGAAGAGTTTGTCCAGCTTTCCTTCTTTGTGACAAGTGCATTGCCTTTGTCACTCTTTCCTTTCTTGTAGTCAGGAGATATGTGGCCTCTTTCACCATAATTGTAGCATTTGATATTTGAGTTGTCTCCTCTGTCATACTTTGCACTTTTGCCTTCATACTTTCTGAACCCTTTCTCATCATTACTTCCACCTTTCTTGGAAAACTTCTTTCCCCTTCTGAATTTTCTGTAGGCTATCTTTGTGATACCCTTCACCATAAGAGCACACAATTTCATCATCTCTACATCAGAATCTATTTCAGGTAAACTTTCAGTTTCTGAATCATCATCATCAGAACTTGATGATTCCGAATCAGACTTTATGATGAGAGCCTTTCCTTTGCCTTTCTTTGAGACAGCCACTTTGGGGAATTCCTCCTCAGCCTTAAGAGCAACTATCCTTGACTTTCTCCCATGCCTCTTGCTTCTTTGATCCATCTCAAGTTCATAAGTCTTGAGCATACCATAAATTTCATCAAGAGTAGTTTCATCAAGAGCATAGTTGTCTCTTATAGTAGTAGACTTCACAGTCCCAACTTTCAGGAAGAGCTAAAAGAAATTTTAGATTTAAATCTTCAAGATCATATTCCTTGTCCACCAGTGACAGATCATTCAAGAGTTTGACAAACCTATCATATAAGTCTGTTAATGACTCATCACCTTTTGAGTCAAAGTGCTCATACTCTTGAGTGAGTATAGTCCTCATGTTCTTCTTGATTGCATCAATTCTCTGCCATCTTGTCTCCAAAGCATCCCATATCTCCTTTGCAGTCTTGCAATGAATTACCCTGTTTGACATGACATTATCAATGGCACTATGCAGCAAATGCCTTACCATTGCATCCTTGGAAATAGATGAGATATCTTTAGCTGTATACTCACTTTTCTCCTTTAATATGGTCTTTGCTGGCTGATCAGCAACTACGACAGAGAGCTTGGTTGGCTTATGTGGTCCTTCATTAATTCTGTCAAGGTATTCTGGATCTGTAACTTCCAGAAACATAGCCATCTTCACTTTCCATATGGGATACTCAGAAGGTCTCAGTATGGGAATCCTAATAGTCTCATATCGACTGTGGGTTTGAGTCTTTTGAGTTTCTTCAGTTTTAGTGGCCTTGGTTGGATTTTCTGCTTCTTCAGACATGATTGTTTTGAATCTTTACTGTATGTGTGTTAACAGATAAGCTTTGATACCAATTGTTAGGTCACACAACACTGTAGAAGGGGGTTGAATACAGTGTTTAATACAATCAAATCAATTTCGATCACAAGTAACAGTAAACAGATATATTCAATATAATAAACTCTGTTACAATGGAACTGTTCTCTCTCAGTGATGAAAAAATATCACGAGAGCTGCTAGGTTACAATGTATGATCTTCTCGATAATGATAACTCATATAGTGTAAACCTATGTCTGTGTTTATATAGTACACAGTTGCAAGATAACTTCTAATTGATATGGAATATAATTCTGTCTCCTAAAATATATCAATCAGATATCTTATACAAGTCTTCTTATCTTCTAACTCTTTTCATGCATATCTTCTTTTGTATTAGTCTCGATCTTCTTTCCTGTAAATAAACTTCCTTCCTTAACTGTAAGTCCTCTCGTACTTAAGTTCTGATATCTATCTTCTGATATTTATCTTCTGATAATCTAAGTTCTGATATCCTTAAGTTCTGACTTCCAGTAAGTACTGATATTTCCTGTTTGTTAAGATCTGAAAACTAAATATGAAACATATTAGACATGACATCTCAAATATATATAACGTATATATACATATATATATGTATATATATATATATATTTCATGTGAAACACAAATTTTTGGAACTTATTTGATCTCAATATATCTCTCAACTCAATTATATATTATGTACAGTTGAGATTAATATTAAAAAGGATGACTTTAAGTTATACTCCCTCCGTCCCTTTCAATTGTTTACATTTTTTAGAGAGTGTTCGACACGCATTTTAAGGTGCATATAAAGTATAGTTCTTAATCAAATACGACCGTTGGATCTTCTTAATCAAATGATCATGACCATTCAATCTAAATATTTAAAAGAATACACTACTTAGGGTTCGAATCTCACTAACAACAAACATTTATATTATTATTTATGTACTATTAAAGTTATCAGGTTCAAATTTCGCCAACAACAAATATTTATATTATTTATATATACTACCTAAACCAAACTATAATAACCGGTAATTTTGTTCAACCTCTTGGTTTAGTTATTCTCTCTTTTTAATATCTCTACTAATCACAACTGTTAGATCTTTTTAATCAAATGATAATCTAATCATTTGATTTTAGTACTAAAAATATAAACAATCAAAAAATTTGGATTCTAATACCACTGTCTACATTCAAAATTAATTATATAAAATCAATCAACAATATACTATTTTAATATAAATAAAAATATAAAATATTATTAGAGACTCATGCATCGCATGGATTTCAAACACGGGTTTTAAACTAGTAAGTTTAATTCACGTTTACTCGAAAATTGATCGATTACCCCGTTCTTTTCATTGTCGACTATGACACACGATTTTTGGACGCATATGCTAGTAAGGAGTGCATCCTTGCATTTAGGAATCTTCTTTTTTAATTCAAGAAAGCAAAAAATAAAACATTACCTAATATCTCTTTACATCAGATTCAGTAGTTAAGCATTACCGAGTTGAGTCTGATTATGTAACTAATAACGTACCGATAAATTTAAATTAAAGTAATTGTGATATAATAATTCATTGAATTAGTATGAAACTGGAGGCTGAGTTTCAGTGGTATTGATCATAATTATAGTGGATTGTTATAATTTAATTTCATGACCGTGACACTGAAAATTTATTTCACATATACATCAGGCTAATGTATCCGATATACATAAACTTAGATTCCCTGTGGAAAAATGAAATGATAGACTTGTGTTTGAAAAAATATTCCAAAGACTAGAAGAAATATTCCAACTTATAGCAAGTAAATATGACGTGGTACGACTCTCACCCAGTAAGTAAAAAAGTACTCTCTCTGTCCCTCCCAATTGTTATCGTTTCTGGTAGAATATTCGACACGTATTTTAAGATGAAAAAAAATATAGTTCTTTAAATTTTTTTAAAATTTTATTTTTCTGAATAAAAGTTTAAACATTCTATTTTTATTCAAAAAAAAATTAAAAAAGTTATAGAACTCTACTTTTTATTCATTTTAAAATACGTGCCGGACACTCTCCCAAAAACGATAACAATTGGGAGGGACGGAGAGGGAATATCCGATTTTGATCCAAAAATAGAGGAAAGGAGGGAACTGATGAAAAGTTTGAATGTTATTTTAAATAGTACCTTTGAGTTGCTCAAGCAACTAATTTCTTTGTGAAAAAACCACCCAAAGACTGAAGATTTCATCAGTTGCTATGACGTGTAATTTTTCTGTCAAATGCTTACTCGTACAAGAAACACTACTATATCCATTTTGATGTGCGTCAGGTACCTTGCCTTGTTTAAGGGATGCCAAGGGAAGAAATTTTTTAGTGATTCCCAGGAATTTGCATTTTCCGGCCAGAGCTTTTCCAGTGAGTAATGCCAAAAAAATAAATCTATATTCATAATCTATATTGAACTCATTAGTGGCCGAGGACAACCTAAAGCTTCACAGTTACGATAATTCATTTGCGCTCTCTTGCAAAACCTCACTTATTAAATCGATGACAGCTGAGGTACTTTTCAAAAGAACCTCCAAACTTTTCATCAATTCCCTCCTTTGCCTCTTCTTGGATCGAAATCAAATACTTTTTACTGATTGGGACCGAGTCATACCAAGTCATTCTAATCTCTCTGTTGGTAAAATATCATTCATCTGTAGTTGGAAAACTGATTGTGTAACCCCATGCTCATTTTCCCAGGCTTCAAGGCTGTTTGATGCCAGATGCCAGATGCCAGATGCATCAATGCTAAACAAATACAGGCTAAATATTTCCGGTGCAGCGAACTGTTCATTTCATTCCCACAAAACAACTAAATTGTAGTACAATTCCATTCCTAAAACCTCAACAGTTCTCAAATCTTGTTGTATAATAACTTCCCGATTTCCTAATAATCCAAACTACAAAAATTGTGATACCATAACACGATAACTAAATTTATAAGGAAGCCCCTTTTCTGGGGCATTTGATATATGTAAAGACAAGTTGAAACTGTCAGAAACAGGTTTAAGGGCAAGTATCAGGTCAGGTTTAAGTCAAGGTCAGGTTCAAGTCAAAGCGGATTCTAACCAATCCGAAAAGAACTCATAAGTGACAAATGTTACAGCACCAGCAGGTGCCGCCTTCACAACTGAGGGGACAATACCCTTGTAGAGCCCAGCCCAACCCTCTTTCTGCAGAATACGATAAAGAGCATCAACCATGTTTGTGTAAGCTCGAGGTTCAAGTACAGCTCCATATTTCGGATGTCTTCGCAGTCCTTCTATCTGTAAACAGACACAATAAGAATAAAACAAAAGAATGTTTTAACTGGACTGGCAAACTGCTACCACTTAAATGTATACAAGTGACAGAACCATCCCTTGATCTTAAGTTTGTAGTTTTCCAATTTTACTTTCATCAATAAAATATTATGTACCATTTAGTTACTCATTCTGTCCCGTATCATTGACCAACACGAAAACCCCTGTCAGGCTACTAGATCACGGAGGACTCCCCTCTGGGATTTTAAAACACAATACTGACAGTAACAGTTACAGAAACAAAAACAATTAATTTGAAAATACATATACATATATATATATATTTAAATAGCTAATGATTTGGCAAGCTAGCATAAATAGTTACTAGTAGCAACGTAATCATTCTGAATATGGCTTGTAAAACCATATTAAGTGCTTGCTTCAAGTAAATTACCTGGAATCTCTTCTTGACCACATCAAGTGGATGGCAGACAGCTTTAGCACATGTACCTGCACCTAACCCACACACAAACAACTGGAAGCTCGAAATATAATCGTCAGATTGGTTTGCGTTCAGAGATTTTGAGCTGTTCCAAGCCTGGAAACATATAGATTTGATTAGTCTTCAATATAATCAATTTAAATGGTTTCCAAACAAAAAACAGCCTCAATATTTATAATAAAAATAAAATAAAGATGAGATTTGCTACTACTCCATATTAAAAAAACACCATTTAAGCACAGCAGTTAATATTCCTTATGGCAAAGCACATGGAAATACACTGGGCCGCTGAATTTAGCTGTCACTCATGGAAGTTTTGTTTTATGATGTGATATCCTCTCACATATCAAACACAGTCCTCGTCTCCCGAAGCACACCCCGGCTACCCACTCAAAAAAAAGAATTATCTAGGGATAGCAGCTTACCATGCACCACCTCTTGAACGTATCATACGTTCCAAATTGAAGGCCAGCATAAGGAATAATTTCAACCAATGTAGGTGATAGGCCAGCATACAACCCACGAAAGCCACGACTCTTAAATATATCTACAAATGCTGATCTCATATTTGGATGCACCTGAAAGGAGAATCATAAAAGGAGTTTTAAAACATATATTGAGTTTTAGTTTAGCAAACACTTTATCCAAAAACAAAAAACGTGAAATTTTTAGGAGTAATTATGATAAGATTGAATAAGATAAGGGAGTTCAAACTAATGTAGCATTTGTGTGGGTTACTTCGTGTCTTCCTCTGATAGATTATGCCACGTGTACTGATATCATGTCGTATTTGGCATTATTACTTGGAATAGCAGATAAATTCTCTATCCATGAGACCATGATACGTGCTAACCAAAGATGATAACTAAACAAAATCTGCAAAAGATTCCATCAATCTATAGGCTTGTTTCATTTTCCTCCTAATATAGTTGTGGTCTGTTTTAATTCGACTTGTAATATTAGCATTAGGATGACACATCTTGGTGAAAATCTCATTTTCTAATATATAGTTTCGCCCAACAGATGTATAACAGAGCCAAAAATACCTATAGCCAATATATAAACTGCCATGTAAATCTATGATTCTATCATAAAATACACAAACAATTAGTAAAATCTTAAAATTCCAGATAATATCAGATCACATGTACTAATACCATTTACTATATGTATGCATGACCACACTTAGGGTGACTGGCTGAGTATTTGACCAGTTCAGTTAGGCTGAACACCAGACTGAAACTGAAATTATATAATTTTCAGAAGTAGACCAAGCTGTACTAGCCTCAAAACAGAACCAAAGTGAAAAAGTCCAGTTAAATCGGTTCAGTTGATAAATATTTTGAAATTTCTCAAAAAAAAGAATATAATAATGTATACAGACTATTATTCTCAAATTCAAGTGTTCTAATTTTAACAATAAAACACAGAGATCCAGAAATTTGTAAAATTCCAAAGTTAAAGAACATTGATCTTTAAAGACAATTTGGGTATGAATACAAGGAAAAGGAATTTCGATTGAATGAGTTGTTTTGAATAATAAGTTTATTTGGCTTACTAATCAAATCAAAAGAAAAAAACTTAAAACCTCGACTTCGTATACATGAATATTGCAATGAGAATATCTAGGGATAAATTATTATAATAAGAAACGATAAAAAAGATATTTGGTACTGATCTTTTGGTTAAGATATCTGAGTTTGGCTATTCAAACAACACATTTATACATAGATACGTAAATGGAGAAAAACAGATGGAGTCAGCTAGAAAGGACTTTAATAGAAAGAGAGTGAGTGCCGTATTCAACAGAAATAAGAAAATGTTTAGTGCCTCTCATTTCAATACATGTTATTAATGTGTTTACCATATTATCTCATATGTATACTATTTAATTAAAAGTTCGGTCTATTTACTTAAAACCGATTTTACTTATTTTTTCAAAAAGAGACAACTGTAATCATTTCAATTTACTATAAAAGTAAAGCGAACTGGACCAAATTTGACGTTTAGCTTCGGTTATGCTCATGCTTCTACCCCTCTGTGCACACTCCCACAGTTCATAAGTTACTGCACAAAATCGCCACTATAAAGGTTTGCACCAATACCTTTGGCTCCCCTTGTGAAGCTAATAATGTCCTAACAAGATCAAACGGATATGATCCAACCGTTGCTGCACAGCCTGCTGCAGCACCACTTATGTAAGACAGGTATGGACTTAGATGAATGAAATATTCTGCAAGGCACAAAGAATTGGTACAAAGCACATGTGAGCACCAGATTCCGAAGGAGATGTATGATACCAGAAAAAACACAACAATGCTCCGAAAAATCTATAACCACAATATATAGTCAAAATAACGTTTTCGACTGAGTAAAAAATCAGTCATGCTGAAGAACAAGAAACCTGATTTAGAAGAACCAGCTGCCAGCGATTTCAACTTGTGCAAAACTGTGAATTGTATGGCCGTATATGGCATAACCATGAGAAGTGCTGGGACGTTACCGCGCCAAAATCCCTATAAGAATCAAACAGCATCAGCCTTGAATACGTAAAGTCGTAAAGAATTTCTGCAATTAACTGACATGAGATGAAATGCTCTTAATTCTTAGAGCAAAGCTATATAAGTTTCAGGTGTATAAGCCTGGCAGCATATACTGACATGTAGGTAGAATAAAAATGTTTATAGATATGACATCACTATGTGTGTGTTGAAGTTTAACAGAAACATACCGGAAGGCCTTCCTCTCTATAAATATCTTTTGTTGCTTGCAACATTCCGGTATATTTTGACGACCCATGCAATTGCTTACGTAGCAAAGCCCATGAAGAGGTGGGCTCCAGCTGAACCTGCAATAAATATCAAATACAATATATTTAACTCTTTATATGTGTGGGCATCATCCCCATTCCATTAGACTACATTAACAGAACATTCAGATTGACAGACGACAAACACGAGGTTTTTTGGCAAAGACAAAGATATATAATCCGTCATTCACTAAAGCATGTAACCAATGTCCCCAAAATAGAGTCGATCAAAATATATTGAAACATTCAATTTCTAAAAATGTATCGGGAAAAAAGTTTAAATACCCATAAGCACACCCACCAAATTGGCTGAAAATCTGTTTACTGTAAGATGTAACATATGAGCAATACAATTACTCCGAGTCACCTTTACTATTTCCAAGGATTAAGCCTACACCTCCTCTTACCACATCCACGGACATTAATTTAATACAACGTAGGTAAAGACAAAAAAACTCTCAAGAGGAAAACAAAAGAGTGCATATAAAATCTTTTCTGTGGTACGTCAAACCACCAGTGATGTACCAACCATCTACCAAACATAACTGTGTGGCCTATTCAAATTTAAATATATTACCACCATTTCGAAGTTTAAATATGACTTATGCATGAAAAGAACTTGAAAGGCACGCAAACTCCCACAGGAACTAAATACAGTAACCCCTTATAGTCATCTTCATACTCTTCGTCCTAATAAATGCACTTTCTATATGATCGAATCACATTCCTAGAAAATCACATATAAATTAGAAAAACGTAACGAAACAACTCAAAATAAAACAACATAAGCATAACTAATCATCGTACCATTAAAAAACAAAATCAAACTCGATCACCATAAAACGATCTCGATTTCAACTAAAACAGGCAATTCACATTCGTTCCAATACTAATAAAAAACAATATTACAACAAAACATCAAAAAGGTGATGTAACGAAACAACTCAAAATAAAACAAACATTAGCATAACTAATCATCACGCCACAAAAAAACAAAATCCAAGGTCGATCGCCTTAAAGCGATCTCAACATTAAATAAAAACAGGCAATTCACATTCTCAATACTAATAAAAACAATAATTACAACGAAAGACCAAAGCAACAACGTATTGAAGCAGCTAAAAATCAAACAAACTTAAGCATTACTAATCATCATACCTCTAAAAAACATAATGAAAGCTCGATCATTTGAATACTAATAACGGTTCATTTGAGACAAAAACAGGCAATTCACATTCATTTGAAAACTAATAAAAAAGGTGATAACTAGAATGAAACATGAATCTAACCTTGAAACCAAAGAATAATACCTGAAATCTAATCTTAATGACATCTAAAGGAGACGTAACGGTTCTCGAAACAGCACCAGAAGCAGCGCCAGCAGTAGCATTAATAAAAGCCTGTTTTAACTGTCCAGGCTCTTCCATACTATCCAATTCAACATACAAATAACATCACCTAACAACACAAATTAAACAAAACACAAATTATAATACAAATTAACAATGCTAATTGACAAAGCTCTTACAATTAGGGTTTTAAAACATAATCTAATCGAATGTTAAAATCACAATAAGAAATTGACAGAAATTAAAAATAATAATAAAAGAAGGTGATTTAAAATAAGTTACCTTATGAAGCAGCTGATTAAGAGTTATGATATGGCTGTGTGTGTATTGAATGTGGCGGTTACAATAGAGATAAGAAATTGGAAAAAGGAGGATTACGGGTAGGTTGGGTGTGTGTATAGGTGGGGTGGGGGGTTGAATTCAAAGGGAAAAGAAGATGAATAGAGAGTCGGCGAAGAGTCATGACATTTGTATATGGCGACATTTTATTATTGGAAACTTGCCTAATGTTTAAAACTGTGGATAAATAATTTAATTAATTCAGTACTAATTACTAATTCGTACTTTAACTTATGTTACATTTTCTTTTGTTGTGCGTTTCATTTACCGACTCAAATGGAGTATATCTTTTTTATTTATTTTTTAAATGAAGATAAACAAATAAGATTTTACCTTTTGATATTTAAACCTTTTCAAACGAGAATAACCCCTTATTCCCGAGTTTTAAAAAGGTTGAAAAATAAGTGTAAGATAAGTAAAATAATTTCACTTTTATTCTTAATCGTACTCCCGAGTTTATAAAAGGAACGAAAGCAAGTGGTCATGAATATAAATTTTACATACTTTACTTCCAAAACTTTCATCCTATTTTTGGGATGAAAGTATTTTACCTCCCTATTACTTACTTCATTTCCTAATAAAAACTCGGGAGTAACACCTGAGGGATTGAGAACTACTAGTTAATAAAAAAACTAGAATGATAGCCCATGCAAAGCACGGGACACATTTAATTTCATGAAATTATATTTCATATTATGATAATCGATTCATTTTTCAAAATAATCTTTGCATGTCGATTAATTTAAATTTTAGTTGTTGGTAGTAGCTCCTTTCGACCTTAGAATATGAATTAGAGTTTAGAAAAATGTTACATATTTGAATTTCTAAAACATTAAATGATTTTTATTATAATAATTATACAGACATTCTTTATTTTCTTTATTGAAGATTATAATAAAAATGGAAAGTCTTGCAAAGCACAAGGTGCTATGCATTCTAATTCCTATAATTCATCATTTAAATATATATATATATATTATAAGAAGTTATCGATATTGTCAACACAAGGTAAAAATGCAAAGCACAAGTTACTGTTTATTTCAGTCGCATCGCATAATATATGAAAACTTATAATGTAAAAATATTTTTTTATTTGTTTATTAAAAATAAAATTAAGTCTAACTGTTTACTTACAGGTAAGATTTGCAAACTAAATACTTTTTTATGCCCAGTTTACCGCAAAAGTTGTGATTATAAATTTCAATTAAATATATTAATGACAATCTTGTATACTCGTTTAGTAGGATAACGTGTTAAGCATACTGAATTTTCTAGTAAACTGTCGATTTTGTTATTATTTTCTTATTAAACACATTTTTGACAAAATTTAGAGACAACAATATCAGTGCATTCGTTGTAATTGTAGTCGTTTAATAGGATTAAAATATTTTATAATTTTGAATGAAAAATGAGAACCAATCTAAAACCCACATTTTTAATTACTTTAAATTTTAGTCACAACCTTTTTAATGCACCAATTATCACTTTTACGCATATTCCTACTTCATACTATTCCTATAACTTATTTCAAAGAATCCCTACCTACTCATTTCTGTCACCCTACAACTACACTCCGTCAACCTTAATCTTTCAAATCAGCTTCTTCATCGATCATATTGTATAGGTACATTTATCTTTCCCTTGACCACCTATCTTTCATCTTTAACAGTTTCAAATTCGTTCAATCAATTCTCATTCCGACTATTTCTCATTTTTCTATGATAATCTCTGATCAGGTTAGATTATTTTTAGAGTATTGTAATTATGAAGATGATGGTCGATATAATAATCATATGTTGATGATTAACGAGAAAAGATGATTTATGAGAAGATTCACATTTAAATTCATGATATTCCCACCTATTTTGATATTGTCAGAATCGTGAGATCATAAAATTTTGTATTTGTGCTAAATTTTAATATTGTATAAAACATTTGTTATTAGGATGAAAATTAGTGGCTCAAAAACGTTGTTCATATAAAAAAAATTTGTACAAATGGATTTTAATCATTACACAAATTTTTTATTATTTTTATTATTTTTATAATACACATATTTTTATTCAAAAAAAAAATATTTTAATATTTATAATTCCCATTTATTAAATGATTATAATAGATGTAAATAATAATTTCATTTGTTCATAGGATTAGCCGATATTAAAGTGAGATATGTGTAATTTATTTATTAAATAGATTTAAAAGCTCATGTTTAAGACATGTAGTTAATGATTTTACATAATTGTGTCTAAGGTTGTGTTGGTGTAATGGTTGTATACATTAACATAATCTTTCTTATTTCACGAGGTAACGAGTTCGATTTCCATCAAAAATATTTTTTTACTTAATATGGCTGAAAGGGTATATAAGTAATTTACTAAATAGGTGAAAAACCCATGTTCACCTATAATAGGTATAATAGATAGAAAGATAGATTGGATTTCAAAATGGTTTCAAAATATCATGTGATATTTTTGATTATTTATATATAATAAATAATAAAATAGACCTTAAACAATCATATCAAATTTATCGGCTCAAATAACTCAAAACGGCACATTTTTAATGTCACACTATTTTAGAACTATTTTTTCCGAGTTAGGTTTCTTAACCCAAATGATTAAACGAAAAAAAGGAAAGAATGCCCAAAATACACCATTTTCCAACTTTAAAGTGCCTAGAATATCCATCTACGAAACAGACTGTCCAAAAATACCCATGAACTACGCATGCTACAATGTGTATTCAATTTTTTAAAATTTTACAAAGAAAATATATATTGAACATGCGTATTCACAGTCTACGGTAACAATAATACGCGTGTTAAAATTGCGTATCCATGCCAGTCATACGTATTCTTTGTAAAATTTTAAAAAAAGGAATACGCATATTAGACATTTGGATTAAGTGGGTATTTTGGGCACTTTCTCCCGTCATTTTGGCACTAACTCCCAAATGGGGGATATTTTGATTTTTCAGCTAAGTATGATAAGATTTCTGAAATTTGTCATAATGGAGGTAAAAAAATTATTTTTTGATATTTTTGATATGAAAATCACATTCACACATATCCCATTTATACAATCATGACGTCTATATATCAATTCTGATATCATGTATTTGATTAATTGTTGAAATGAATATATGTAATATAAAATTTTGCATTCATTTATTGTAATTAATTTATTTTTTATTTTATTATAATTTTGGTTTATTAAAATATTTTTCCTCAACATTTATATTTAGTTGTTTAAACAGAGATGAAATGATGGAAAAAAATTAATTTTTCATACCTCTCTTCCCTACATACATCCTTGTTTTGAAAATTTTAAATTTCGAGGGTTTGAGAAATGAATTTGAAAAACAAAACTATAAATTAATATAAAATTGTAATGAACGAAATTTATAAGTGATTTCTAAACCCTCACTCTTAGTATCTTTTCTTATAGTGCTTAAAATTTTAAGTACAAATTGTCAATTACCATAAAATTATGCATTTAATAATTTATTGTTTATTAAAGTTTGAATTTTTATCTAGATTTTGTACATTTCTAAATAAATAATATAAATTAGACTCGAAATGATTTTATTCAATCTTATATAAAAATGTGTAATTTCCATTATAATCTACTCCTTTGTAGCAAAATGAAGAGGGCATCTAGCCGAGAGTATTTTCAATGGTGCTAGTTAAAACTGTTGGCTAAAATTATATAAAATACTAATAATATAAATTTGTAGAATCCGTAGATGATGTAGTCCAGTGAAGTTAATTATAACAATTGACTATATTTTATAAATAGTATATTATTATCATCTGAAATTGTTATAAATAGAATATATAATTTTGATAAGGCAATAGATGATGTAGAATATTACTACGGGTTTGTAGATATTTGACAAATATAGTCAAAATTGAGGGGTGAATAAATTTATAGATAAGATTTTGTACCATTGGAATGACTAATTTTTTACGTATTCTTTATATATTTTATATTTAATATGCCACATAATTTTTTAGCTAAGCACTTGGATGCTCTAAAAATTGCATAAAAATCAATTATATTTTCTATATAATTAGAATAAGGGAGTTTTGATAGTATGGTTTGGTTGTCATGGCAAACATAGTAATTTACTTTGAAAAAAAACAAAGCTGAGAAATACATATGTTATTAAATCTAAAACTAGTATGAAAATAATAATAATATTTTTTTAAAAGGTATGATTAGTTATTATTCTTTTTAATTTTATCAAATATAGTTCAAAAATATTCATAATTTGAGAATCACTTTGCAAAAATAAACGAGATTGAAATATATTTCTAATTATACTTTTAAAAGTATAACTAGCAATTATTCTTTATAATTGGGTTAAAAAAAGTTAAAAATGTCATTAATTCGGAGATAATTTAGAAAAAAATGTGAATGGAATTTAGATATATTATTTTACTATTTTTGCAAGAAAATATGAAATATTTACATATAATATAATGTATTTTGAGCGGCTGAAATAATGTGTGCGTGTGTGTATATATATATTTTGAAGATTTTAAATTTAGAAAAATATGAAATTTCATGAAAATATGTTTATAACAATAAAAATAACAAAAGGTTAACATTAAAAAATTGTGTATAAATATAATTTCACATTTTTTATGAATAAAAGTTTTATAAAAAATTATTGCAATAATAATTAGAGTAAAAGAGTTTTAATGGTATGGTTTGGTCGTCATGACTAAAGTAGTAATTTACTTTGGAAAAATGATGTGCCTAACAAGATACATATGTTTGATAAACCTAAAACTAAAATGAGAATAATAATAATAATTGAGAGTCCTTTTAAATGTATAATTATTTATCATTCTTTTCAATTGTATCAAATATAGTTCAAAAATATTCTTAATTTCAGAATCAATTTGCAAAAATAAACAAGATTGATATATATTTCTAATTATACTTTTAAAAGTATAACTAGAAATTATTCTTTATAATTGTATTAAAAAAAAGTTAAAAATGTTATTAATTCGGAGATAATTTAGAAAAAATTGTGAATGGATTTTAAAAAATATTATTTTATAATTTTTGAAAGAAAATAAAGAATATTTACATATAATATTATATATTTCGAGCGGCTGAAATTGTGTGTATACATATATACATATATGTAATTTGAAAATTTTAAATTTAGAAAAATATAAAATCTCATTAAAATATGTATATAACAATAAAAAAACAAAAGGTTAACATTAAAAACTGTGAATAAATATAATTTCACAATTTTTACAAATAAAAAATTTAGGAAAAATTATTTCAATTTTAAAAAATTATAAATAAAATGAATAAAGTTTCATGTATGGGGATAAAACTAGTAAAGAGATTTTGAACCGGAAAACAAAAATAAGAAAGGACTTGCTATTTAACTTTGTTCTGGCATGTTCATTGTGTTTTACATGGTCAACTAATTAAAAATACTAGCTTTGTTTATAAACTAAAATAATTTCTCGAATGAACCTAGGTATATATTAAAATAATTTTGTAACTAAAAATATGGTAAATGACGATATTTTAAATTTAATCTAATTTTTTATAGTAATTTTTAAGTCAATTTTTTATTTTAATAAAAACATGAACTTATGTAAACTTGTATGATTTAAAAGAAATAACTATATAGTTATTAGACATTAAATTAGATAAATATCCAAGAGTATGTTCTCTTATTTTTTATTTTTATACATTAAATATATGATTACATATGTGGGTCATTATTCAATGGAAAACCCTCTCATATAGATAACCTTGATTCTATTATAGAATCTCATCACAAATTATAAAATTTTATTTCAAAAAATATAAAATTCGATGTTAATCTAGAATAATAAGTATATTTGAATATAATAAAAAATTTAATAATTAAAATTTGAAAAAAAAATTGCTTTTAAATTTGATTATATAGTGGAACAAAATTTTGAATAGTGTGATTTTACTGTGATTCTACCATAGAACCATTTTAAACCTTTTTATTAAATTTCAATAATTTTTTAAATAAAAAAATTGTGTAATTTTGTTTTTTTAACTTGGTAGTTAAAATTTGTAACCATGTATGATGAAAAATGAAATAAAATATATATTTCATATTTTTAAGTATGTGTTCTCCACGGACATATGTGAGTTATGTGAGTTAATTTTACAATATGTATATATTTAAATAAGATCTAGATTAGCAACCCGCACGAACAAATATAACTTAAAAATAATATTATTTATAAATATGCTATGCCACATGATAAATATAACCAACTTAATTAGATTTTAATACATATACTAATAATTGATTTGATTAGATTCCAATCAATCTCCAATTATCTGATTAGTCCCTTACCAGTGTTTGCATCGATTAACTCTAATTCTCGCTTTTTGCGATATCACGTATCCTAAAAATTTTAAGTTAAAATTATAAGTGTTTTGTAAATTTATTGTGTGATTGATTAATTTATAATTATGTGTGTGTGTATATATATATATATATATTAGGTGTCCACGACGTGTTGGTCGGGTTGAAGATATTTTTACTTTTTAAAATCAGGCCTAATTGATATATGTTGTGTATATATTGTGTACTTGATGATTTCATGAACAAAACACCTTGGTAGATTTTACTTAGTGAAATTATGTAGCACTCGACGGATAAGGTTTATAGTCCCGACGGATGACTCAATATAGTCCCGACGGATGATGACTTATTATCCATCGAGTGAGTAGCTTATGTAACAATAAGTCTGTAGCACATTTCTGCATACACATTGTTTAGAATCTGTAGTAGTACTTAAGTCATGTTGACTTTAGTTAGATATGCAGAATAGGTTGATTAATTGTACATAGATGATGTCTTGTAATTCTGCATAAGTGAAGTAAAGTCAATTGCCTGATTACTACCCGACGGATAAACAACAATGAATTCGACGGATGATCAACAACCCGACGGATGATCTATAACTCGACGGATGATCATGAACCCGACGGATAAAGAATTCAAATATCTGTTGACAGTGACAACACAGTCACATGCGTCGAGTGGATGCAAATGGAATGTGGTAGCCTATTCAACTGGGTTTTCGAGAACAAAGAAGCATTGTCATTTCCATGCTATTATGAAGATATTCAAAGATGTTGGAATAGAGTAATAAAGTAGCATTATAATAGATTAGATAGTTTTATTTTATTATCCTGTCTCATTACTTTATAATCTTGGTGATATATAAACCAAGAAGTAGCAACTAAGGAAAAAACTGAGATAGAAGCAGATAAACATTTGTAAGCAGAATTCTTAGCATTTCTCTGCATTCTTAGTGTTCAATATTTGTAAGCAGCTGTAAGCTTTTTGCACACAGGGTTCTCTCGATATATATTATATATCTCTGGTGGAATCATTCAAATCCACCAGAAAGTTTTTAAAGACTCTTTTTTTTAATTACTTGTGTTTTGATTCATTTAAGTAACTATTCCGCATTGTGCTAATCAATTCACACTTATATATATATATATATATATATATTCGAGTTAGAACATTTTTAATCAAGAAGTTTCAAGAATTCCATTCAGCCCCCTTTCTGTAATTACTGTTATATTGTTAAGGGACTAACAATTGGTATCAGAGCAAGCTCTTAAGAAACAAAGAGTTTAAAGATCAAAACAGTACAGCAAGATGAACAAGAAGGATGTTGGAGTCAAGATTCCATTTCAGGATAAAGATAATTACCATCATTGGAAGGTAAATATGCATCTTCATTTGCTTTCTCAAGATGAGGCCTATGTGGACTGCATAGAAAGAGACCCTCATGTTCCAATGAGAGCTGCGACTGGAAATGATCCATCTATCCCCAAGAAAAGGCATGAATGGTCTGATCCTGACATTGAACAAGTCAGGAAGGATAAAAAGGCCATGAATATCCTGTTTAATGGAGTTGATGGTGATATGTTTGACAACATTATCAAATGCAAAACTGCCAAGGATGTTTGGGATACAATACAGATCATCTGTGATGGCACTAAGCAAGTTAGAGAAAATAAAATGCAGCTATTGATTCAGCAATATGAGCATTTTTATAATGAAGAAAGTGAGTCTCTCACTGACATTTTTAGTAGGTTTCAAAAACTGCTAAATGTTCTAAAGTTGCATGGAAGGGTCTATCAGACAAAATACTCCAATCTGAAATTCCTTAGATCTCTTCTAAAGGAATGGAAACCAATGACAGTCTCATTGAGAAACTCGCAAGATTATAAGGAGTTTACTTTGGAGAGACTGTATGGCATCCTGAAAACTTATGAGCTTGAAATAGAGCAAGATGAGAGGATGGAGAGAGGAAAGAAGAAAGGAGGATCCATTGCACTAGTTGCTGAGTTGGAAAAAGAGAAGGAAGAGAAGATGGAAGCTGTTGAGTCAACTTCAAGGGTCTGTGGAAGCAAGGGCAAAGGGCTAGTAGCTGAGAATGAAGATTTTTTGAGCTAAGATGACATGGAGGACATTGATGAACACCTAGCATTTCTTTCCAGGAGATTTGCCAAGCTCAAGTTCAAGAAGAACTTTGGAGCAACCAAGCCAAATAGAAATATGGTGGATAAATCAAAATTCAAATGTTTCAAATGTGGCTTGGCAGGGCATTTTTCCAGTGAGTGTAGAAAGTCAGATTCCAGCAAAAAAAAGTTTGAGCTTGTGGATTATAAGCAAAAATACTTTGAACTACTCAAATAAAAGGAAAGGGCTTTCATACACAAGAAAATGACTGGGCAACAGATGTTTTGGATGAAGATGAAGATGTCAGCTATGTTAATCTAGCCCTAATGGCCAAGTCTGATGAGACAGAAACAAGTTCTTTAAGTAATCAGGTAATTACTATAAACCTTGCACATTTATCTAAAGCTGAGTGTAATGATGCCATAAATGACATGTCTACAGAGTAATATCATTTGCGTGTTACACTTAAGTCTCTTACTAAAAAAAAAAACTAAAATCAAAGAAAATAATTTGTTTTTAAGTGAGAGGAATAATGTGCTTGAGTCTCTGTTCATTGATTTTGAAAAGTTAAGAATTAAGTGTAAGATTGCCAAGGAGGAATTAACTGAGTCTTTGAAGAAAGAAGAAATTTTGAAGAAGCAGCTCGAGCGTGAACAGGAGGTGATTAAGGCATGGAAAACATCTAGGGATGTCCATGCTCAAATCACCAAAGTTCAAGGAATTGAGTCTTTCTGTGATGTAGCCTGGAAAAAGAACAAAGAGAAACTAGAACCAAATTTGGTAGATGGAGTGCTAACAGATGTAGACTCGACGAATGATGAGGATCATCCGTCGGATAACAAAAAGGGTTATCCATCGAATGATAAAAATCCTCATCCGTCGGTTGTGAGCAAGCCTATTAGTAAAACCAAACTTGTTAAGTTAAATGAAAAGTATGGATCTGTTTCCAAGAACTTTGTTTCAAGAGAATCGAGTCAGGAAAAAGGCTAATGTTGGTCACATGACTGTCAAACAGTTAAGTGACAGACTTGAAAAGATTGAGGTAAAAACAGAGTCTAAAAAGAAAAATAATAGAAATGGTAAAGTAGGGATTAATAAACACAATAACTACACACCTGATAAATATGCTCCTAGAAAAATCTGTGTCAAGTGTGGTAGTGTAAATCATTTGTCTGTTAATTGCAAATCTGCCATGCCTACTTCCATGTATGTGTCACCTCACTTTACCAACATGAATGCCATGCCTCCCATGCCTATGAATGTTATGTCTACACAGAATTTGAATGCACAGTTTGCTAACATGCCATTTGCACCTAATCCTTATTATGCTGTATTTAGTATGCCACAAATACCATTTAGCATGCCTTACTGGAATAACATATTTACTAATAGCATGCCATTCCCTGTTGATTATAATATGCATGATAATTCTGTTGCAGTGAATGGTTTCAAAGGCCCAACTCAAATGACCAAGGATGAATCTGATATCCCCAAGTCAAATGAGATAAAGCCTAAGAAACAGAAAAAGAAAGCTAACAAGGCAGGACCCAAGGAAACTTGGGTACCAAAATTAACTTGATTTGATTTTGATGTGTGCAGGAAAACATAAAGAATCTTTGGTACTTGGATAGTGGTTCTTCAAGACACGTGACTGGTGATTCTACCCTACTCACAGAGTTTAAGGATAGAGCTGGCCCAAGTATTACTTTTGGAGATGACATCAAGGGTTATACTGTGGGATATGGCTTGATTTTAAAGGACAATGTCATCATTGAGGAGGTTGCCTTAGTGGATGGTCTCAAACACAATCTGTTGAGTATCAGCCATCTTTGTGATAAAGGCAATTCAGTAACCTTCAACTCAGAAGCCTGTGTTGTGACTAATAAAAGAAGCAACAAAGTGGTTCTCACTGGTGTGAGGAAAGGAAATGTGTACTTAGCTGATTTCAACTCATCAAATGCAGAATCTGTTACTTGTCTTCTCAGTAAAGCAAGTCAGGATGAAAGTTGGCTATAGCACAAGAAGCTATCCCATTTAAACTTCAAGACCATGAATGAGCTAGTAAAGAAAGAACTGGTTAGAGGCATTCCTCTAGTGGAGTTTTCTAAGGATGGACTGTGTGATGCCTGCCAAAAAGGGAAGCATATTAAAGCATCATTCAGGAAGAAACTTGATTCAACAATTGAAGAACCTTTGCAACTGCTACACATGGATTTGTTTGGACCAGTCAATGTGTTGTCAATCTCAAGGAAAAGATTTTTCCTAGTAATTGTAGATGATTTCTCAAAGTTCTCTTGGACATATTTCCTAAAGTCTAAAGATGAGTCTAGTGAAATCATCATCAATCACATAAGGCAAGTCAATAATCACCCTGATTTCAAGGTTAGAAGAATCAGAAGTGACAATGGAACCGAGTTCAAGAATTCTGTCATGAGAGCATTTTATGAGGAAAATGGGATTCTGCATGAGTTTTCAGCAGCAAGAACTCCACAACAGAATGAAGTAGTGGAAAGGAAGAACATATCACTTATTGAAGCTGCAAGGACAATGCTTGAAGAATCTAAACTACCAACTGGGATGAAGCTGTTAATACTGCATGCTACACTCAGAATATTTCTCTGGTTAATCAAGCAAGATGCATGATTCCCTATCAATTGTTCAAGAACAAGAAACCAACTCTAAATTTTCTTCATGTCTTTGGCTGCAAATGTTATATTCTGAGAAATTAAACTGATCAAAATGGAAAGTTTGATGTTAAAGCAGATGAAGGAATTTTTGTTGGATATGTTGTTGGTAAAGCATATAGAGTCTACAATCTAAGAACCAACATTGTTATGGAATCAATACATGTTGTGTTTGATGATAAAAAGATTGAAGGACTGAAAGATGGAGATTACCATGAGAGCCTCAAATTCGATAATGTAGAGATGGTTAGTGATGATAGTGATGATGAAAGTGATCAAGAAACTGTATCTAAGGATAATGCAGAAAAATCTACTACCAATGAAGCCCAAAACTCAACATCTGTCGAGTTGCATAATGCTTCATCCGTCGGGAGGCAATCTGCTCTATCCGTCGGGAGACAACCAGCTTCATCCGTCGGTACTCAAAATTCACCATCCGTCGGGTTATCAAAAGGAGCATGAAGTCAAGATAGATCACCTACAGAAAGTTCCCCTTTCTTAAATCAAAGATCCACAAACTCAGGGGGAGTTTCGAACAGTCAAAACTCAATCACACATCAAGACAACAATGAGGCCTCTTCATCTAGAGCTAATCTACCTCAACAAAGGAAATGGACAAAAGATCACCCCTTTGAGCTTATTATTGGTGATGTTTCTTCTAGAGTTCAAACCAGAAGAGCAACTCAAGAAGAATGTATATACAACAACTTTCTTTCCAAGGAAGAACCAAAGAAGGTAGAAGAAGCTTTGTTGGATCCTAATTGGATTTTAGCTATGCAGGAGGAGCTAAACCAATTTGAAAGGAATAATGTATGGAAGATGGTGCCCAAGCCTAAAGGAAAGAATCCAATAGACACCAAATGGGTATTCAGAAACAAGATGGATGAAAATGGCATAGTAGTCAGGAAAAAAGCTAGATTGGTTGCTAAGGGCTATTGTCAACAAGAAGGAATAGATTTTGATGAAACATTTGCTCCTGTTGCAAGACTTGAAGCCATCAGAATCTTCTTAGTCTATGCAGCCCATGCCAATTTCAAGGTCTATCAAATGGATGTCAAAAGTGCCTTTTTGAATGGAGATTTGGAGGAGGAAGTCTATGTCAGTCAATCTCCTGGTTTTGAAGATCCAAATTTTCCAGAACATGTCTATTATCTTTTGAAAGCACTTTATGGACTGAAGCAAGCACCTAGAGCATGGTATGACACTTTATCAAAGTTCCTTTTGGGAAATCACTTCACAAGAGGTACTGTAGATAAAACTTTATTTTTCAGAAATGTTAATGGCTCTAGTATACTTGTTCAAATTTATGTAGATGATATTATTTTTTGCTCTACAAATGAGAAACTTTGCAAAAAGTTTGCCATATTGATACAAAGTAAGTATAAAATGAGTATGATGGGAGAACTGACTTACTTTCTTGGTTTACAAGTTAAGCAAGTTAGTGATGAAATTTTCATTAGTCAAACTAAATACATTTTTGATCTTTTAAAATAGTTTGATCAAGTGGATTGCACATCTGCAAAAACTCTCATGGCCACTGCAACTAAGCTTGAATTAAATACTACTGAAAAGTCTGTGGATATTTCAAGTTATAGGGGTATGGTTGGCTCACTTCTGTACTTAACAGCTAGTAGGCCAGATATAATGTTTGCTACATGTTTATGTGCTAGATTTCAGGCTGATCCTAGAGAATCTCACTTAATAGCTATTAAGAGAATTTTTAGATATCTCAAGGGAACACCAAAACTTGGCATTTGGTACCCTAGGGATTCTGGTTTTGATCTAACTAGTTATTCAGATGCAGATTATGCAGGTTGTAGAATTGATAGAAAAAGTACAACAGGAACATGTCAATTTCTAGGAAACAAGCTTGTGTCCTGGTTCAGTAAAAAGCAAAATTCAGTTTCTACTTCTACAGCTGAAGCTGAATATATTGCTGCTGGCAGTTGCTGTGTACAGATTTTATGGATGAAAAATCAATTGCTAGACTATGGTTTGCAAGTTGAAAGGATTCCTATCTTCTATGATAACACAAGTGCAATTGCCATCACTGAAAATCCAGTACAACATTCAAGGACAAAGCATATAGATATCAAGTACCATTTCATAAGGGAACATGTAATGAGTGGTACTGTAGAACTGCATTTTGTTCCAAGTGAGAAGCAGCTTGCAGATATCTTTACCAAGCCACTGGATGAATCCACCTTTTCAAGGTTGGTAAGTGAGTTAGGTATGCTTAATTATTCTTAAATCTGTATGAGTTAATTTGCAAGTTGAAATGCAGCCAGAAATTTAATTGATTTTTCATTCTGGGATGAAATTTTGGCTAAGTCAAAATTTACATCTCGACGGATGATCTTTATCCATCGAGTTTGATCATCCGTCGGTATATTATTTGCTAATAAAAATCAATTATTTTTTCTGGAATATTTTATGACACGACGGATAACAATTTATCCTCATCCGTTGAATTGCCTTAATCTCAGTCGTTAATTCCCTGTACATTATCCATCGAGTATACTTACAGTTTATAAGCATAACACGATGGATAATGGGTGGAATTTTTACAGTTTATTTTTAAAAGGCTATTTTAGGCAATTTCTATTGGTTACTTTATTTTACTTTATTATTTTAACAGTTATTTTTGAGATAGTATAAAAGCTTATTTTATTTCAATTGCTTTTCTTTTATCATTCTCAAATCAACTTCTAAAATTTCATTCTCTCTCAAATCACTTACTCTCTTTCTCTTCAAGCTCTTATTCTCTAACAATGGCACCTATTGTAAAGATTATGTCTCAAACTGGGTTCATTTATGAGAAGAACAATTTCATTACACTAGTGAACAAGGGTATTCAGCAATCTGGTGACTATCACAAAATGATGGACTTTGTGAAGAATTGCAAGCTCAGCTATGCCATGCTGGAATCACCCATAATATTTTGTGAAGTTGTTGAAGAAATGTGGACCACTGCTATATACAACTCTACAGATAAGACAATCACACTCACCATTAAAGGTAAAGAATTATGTATCAATAGTGATGTTATAAAAGCATGTTTCAAGATTCCTGATAACACTGTGACCTCACCACACACTGACACTGATATAATCAATATGCTTAATTCCATGAACTATGCTCTTTCTACTTCTAAGTTAAGTGACATTAGGAGAATGGGTCTTAGGAAATAATGGAGTTTTATGTGTGATGTTGTGACAAAGGTCTTTTCAGGAAAAATCAGTAATTTTAATTCAGTCAATATATCTATGCTTAACATGCTCTACATGCTAGTTACAGATAAATTCTACAATTTCAGTGATCTTATCTTGTTTGAGTTAGGCTTCAAATTAGGAGAATTAAATAAAAGAGGTAAAAATGTGTATTATGCTAGATTCCTCACGATGTTAGCTAACCACCTCTGTGAAGAGATTGTGCTTGAGAACCCAAACAACAAATTAGATTGTTGGGTTCAAGAGAGAAGGCTCATTGCAGATTTGAACAGGGCCAATCATCACAAGGACGTGCCATTGTTCTATTTTCCTGTAATGCAAACACCTCAGGTAAGCGAGGTAAGTTCATCTATCCCTACCACTATTCCAACCTCACTAATTTCTTTAAGTTCTAGTGTGGCAATGGCAACTGTGACAATGACCCAACAGTTGCCTACCCAAGCCACCAAACCTGCAATTATTTCAAAATCCAAATCTAAGAAAGCCCCCTCTGGTATCTCTCAAAAGATGCCAGTTGCAAAATCCACTAAAACCAATTAGGGGAATGTGAAGGAGGGCAAGATAGGTAAGGGAAGGGATGAACATAAAAGAAACCCTAAGAATAAGGATGGAGAGTTGAGTGGATCCCAGCCTAGCCACACTGCAGTTTCCCAACAAACTGCAGTGCTTAAAAAAGATAAAAGCTCATTTCTAGCTGCATCCTTCCAAAATGATGTAGTTATTGAACAAAGCTCTCAACCAAGAGCACAGGACAAGAGGGTTAGGGACACAAGCTCACCCCAAACTTATGCCAGAAAGAAGAAGTCTAAAACCTTTGGGGATGCACAGGGTACACACACTGTGTAAACTGGTGCAAAAGACACAGTCACTGCACCTTCACAAATTCAGTTTGATGTGGCTCCAATAAAAGTGGAGTCATAGCCAAAATCTCTAGTCATAGAAGCACCTCAAACACCAAACTCACCAACAAATTCTCTGGATGTGGATATGATAAATACATCAATTCATGATTCCCCTTCTTTAACTCTGTTGGGGAAGCCAAAATCCAGTGCAAGTGAGCATTATCTTTAAGATGATTTGTTGGCTCACTTGCCAATTCTATCAGGAACTGTTGTATCATCTGTGCCCAAGATATCTTCAATCAGCACAGAGTCAACAATAGTTTCTTTTCCCAGTTCATTCATTTCTACTCTCTCGATGGATATTGCTCATCCGTCGAGTAGTGATTGTATCCCGACGGATAAGCTTAACAGTTGTTATCCATCGGATAGCAAAACCACTCACTCGATGGATATCACTCATCCGTCGAGTATCTCTGCACAACTTCAAACTTCATTTATTTCAAATGCAGAACATTTAGTGGTTGTACAGTCACTCTTAGGATTGAGAGAGAAGAGTGTTTTGAGTGAGAGTCTGGGTTGCTCCCAGGAAAAAGGAGAGGAAATGAGTGAAACAATGCAATCCATTTCTTCAGGATTGGCAAAAAAGAGTGAGTGGAGTCCCACCTTACATGGTGAAGGTGAGGGTGTGAGGGTGGGGAGCCAGGGTAAGACCCTGATGCAACAAAAGAGAGAAAACGAGAGAAATACAGGTACTGGAGCTATAAGGATGGATGTCATTGTTAGTGAGTTAATGAATGTCCAGGATGCAGACAGGGAGGGACGATCTCAGCATCCTAAAGCTATTATAGATTTCACCTCCCTTGATGCTGAGGCATTTACTCATCCTGTTCCAGCTTATCAACTTCTAGATGAACAGGACAATGACAATGCAGAAAGGATGCTGAATTTGGTGCATACCACACAGTCTATGATGAAAGCTAAGGATGCCATCACAGCTTTGCCTTCTACAGTTGGTGATGTGGACTATGAGACTGCTGGCTCAACTGATTTCTTTGGTGATGGGAGTGGGGATAGTGAAGATAAGGCAATGGACATAGGGGGAGAAGTAGGTTCAAGTTCAAGATCAGGTATGCCATCATGGGCATTTTCAAAGCACTATGATGAGCACTACTTCAAGACAACCCTGATCCAACTAATCAATCATACAAATACTGCTCTTCAAACCACTACTAATGCCAGCACCAAGAAGCTCCTTCAGGCACATCTAGCCTCCCTGTAACTTCAACAAATCCAAGGCTTCCAACATGCTAGGGATGTAAACACCATGAAGGGTGATATTGAGGAGATGAAGAAGGCCATTTTAGACAAGATGGATTCTAAACTTCCAAAAGCTACAATGCTTGACATCAAGAGGCAATTAAGGAAAAATTATGATCTTTCAACCAAGATAGATGCCTTGGACACAAGAATGTCAGCCATGGAAGCATCTTTAATAGCCATTCATCTTCATCAAGCCCAACAGACAGATTTACTTCAAAAATTGGTGGCTGCTCAAACCTCATCCTCTACTCAACTTGATGATAACAAAAAGGGGGAGAAAGGACCAAATGAGGGGGAGAGGCTTCATATTCAAATCAGTAAAGTAATTGTGCCTTCAATTACTATCTCAAAGCCACCAGTTATAGACAGTATAGATCTGATCAATGCAGCACCAGCCAACATAAGAGCAGCTGATAAGGAGAAGTTGAGTTTAGTCAACTGGGAGAAAATTGATGAGGATATACAAAAGAAGTTTGAACTTGTCAAGGAGCTAGTTAAGTCAGCCATCCATCACTCTCAAGTCAAGAAAATTAGTGTGAATGAGATGAGCATGAACTATCTGGAAAGAGGACAGTCATCCTGCATCAAATCTCCAAAGGCTGAAATAATTCTGAAACCAAGGGTGAACTACTCAAAATCATCATTAAAGAACCATTTGGATACTGTGTATGAGACACCTAAGCCTGATGAAAAGAAACTTCTGTCAAGATCAATTGCTTTCTACAAAGATCTAGCTGATTCAGCTTCAAAAAGGAGAATAGCTAAAATTTTCAGGAATGGGAAAGAAATTTGTGTGGTGGTTGGACATCCTCAATTTGCTCAATCAAAGAGAGAAGAAAAGGCTAGATTGAAGCTAGAAAAGAAGTAAGCTGCTCTAGATGCTAAAAAGACTAAACAAAAGAAAGAGCAAATTGCTATCTTGGCCAAGCTACATGCTGTAAATTTATCACAACAAATTCCTTCTCAGCCATCTGAAGTTATTGAATCAAAGAAGCAAGTTGAACAACAGAAGAAATCTCCAAGAATCAAGGAATTGGCTAAAAGAACTAAAAGGAAACTGGATATTGCTGATAAGTAATTGGAAAATCAGTTTCCCAAGGAATCCACTCCAACTACAACTCAAGCATCAAAACCCTCTGTGGTATTTGAAGATATCAAGGTGGTGGATCCTTACAGGAACATCTATGGTGAACCTATTGTGCCTAAGGATGAACCAGTAGAATGGGAGAACATACCAATTCCTGACTTCTATTTGCCAATCCTTAACAAGCCAAAGAGAACAAAGTCAAGAGCAGGCAAGAAAGTGAAGTTGTCACCTCTCAAATCCAAATCAGTAGTCAAAGCTCAATCTAAAGTCAATAGGGGAGATTACATGTACTTGTGTGATATCAAAGAATTTTCTGATCTAAACCTCTATCTAGATGAACTAGATGAAGTGAGAGGAATTGATGCATACAGAAACCTACCTGAAAGGTTAGTGTTCAAGTATAAAGAAGGAAAGGAGATTCAGTGGCCACTTCACAGTATCCTTCAAGAAAGCCAAGATGTACTGATTAAAGTTTATTCATCCTTCAAGAAGAACTTTGGGTTCAATATTACTGCAAGAAGATTGGTACTGAAGAAGATTGAAGAGCTAAGGAGTGTTAGAGCTAAAGATGCACTCCCAAAGACTCTAATTATCCCTTACACAGGGAAAAGAGTGCATCTAAGGCCCTACTGGCTGATGGAGTTCATGGATGACAAAGGAGTGAGAAGATTTTTCAGATTGGAAGACCAATTGAGCATCTCTAGCAATGAGACTCTTTTGGAAATGCAAGGAAATCTAAATCTCTCAGAATCTGATGAACTGGAATTCCACAGGCAGCTCCAAAATCAGATTGAGGAAAATAACAGAAAGCTTGGGAAGAGATCCAGACCTTCAAGGAACTAGATAAATCTGCTCAGGCTAGAGGAGCATCTTGAAAATGACTGTGAGCAAAACTTTGTATATTTTGTTAATTGAAGCACTTCTCAGTATTATCTACTGTCTTTTAAAATTTATATTTTTAAAGTGTTTTGTTATCATCAAGTGTCTCTTAATTTATGGCTATAATTCCAGTAGACATAAATTGGGGGAGATTGTTGTATATATGTTGTGTACTTGATGATTTCATGAACAAAATACCTTGGTAGATTTTACTTAGTAAAATTATGTAGCACTCGACGGATAATGTTTATAGTCCCGATGGATGACTCAATATAGTCCCGACGGATGATGACTTATTATCCATCGAGTGAGTAGCTTATGTAACAATAAGTCTGTAGCACATTTCTGCATACACATTGTTTAGAATCTGTAGTAGTACTTAAGTCATGTCGACTTTAGTTAGATATGCAGAATAGGTTGATTAATTGTACATAGATGATGTCTTATAATTCTGCATAAGTAAAGTAAAGTCAATTGCCTGATTACTACCCGACGGATAAACAACAATGAATTCGACGGATGATCAACAACCCGACGGATGATCTATAACTCGACGGATGATCATGAACCCGACGGATAAAGAATTCAAATATCTGTTGACAGTGACAACACAGTCACATGCGTCGAGTGGATGCAAATGGAATGTGGTAGCCTATTCAACTGGGTTTTTGAGAACAAAGAAGCATTGCCATTTATATGCTATTATGAAGATATTCAAATATGCTGGAATAGAGTAATGAAGTAGCATTGTAATAGAGTAGATAGTTTTGTTTTATTATCCTGTCTCATTACCTTGTAATCTTGGTGATATATAAACCAAGAAGTAGCAACTAAGGAAAAAACTGAGATAGAAGCAGAGAAACATTTGTAAGCAGAATTCTTAGCATTTCTTTGCATTCATAGTGTTTAATATTTGTAAGCAGCTGTGAGCTTTTTGCACACAGGGTTCTCTCGATATATATTATATATCTCAGGTGGAATCATTCAAATCCACCAGAAAGTTTTTAAAGACTCTTGTTTTTAATTACTCGTGTTTTGATTCATTTAAGTAACTATTCCGCATTGTGCTAATCAATTCACACTTATATATAGATATTCGAGTTAGAACATTTTTAATCAAGAAAAAGTTTCAAGAATTCCATTCAACCCCCCTTCTGTAATTCTTGTTATATTGTTAAGGGACTAACAATATAATTTGAAAATTTTCAAACCAATCAATGAAAAATAAACTAATAAATAAACCATACTCGTCATTTTTCAGTTTTTGTTGGGTTGGGCCAGCTGAATGAGTTCAATAAGTTGATAAAAATTAAATATCAACGTAATTTTGAAAAATTACGTAGTTTTTTAGTTTGTGTTTTAGCAGCTTGAAAAATTAAAATACATTTTAATTGACCATATTATTTCTAATACTTAATTTTGAGTAACAATATAATTTTAGTAATGTAGACTATATTGTAAGTAATATGTGTATGCATAATGTAATTATAAAACTACAAATAAAAGTATATTATATTGTGTAGTGCATAGTTAGATATAACATATACATACATATTAAATAATCGAACAAAATTTGAAATATAAATCAAGTTGGGTTGGCTGAAAAAATATAGGAAGCCAAATCAATTCTTTTAATTTTTTTTAATCTAACCGCATATTTAATTTTTAAAGCCATTTAATCTACCAAAAGAGGGCCAGGTTGGTCAGTCCGACCGAAATTATAACTAAATACATAGTTATACATAAAATTTTAAAACCTGAAAAAATTGAGTCACATAAGTAATATAAACTAATATTTTATTTACTTCAACGTTAAAATAAAAAATCACGTTAAAGAAAAAATGTGATTTAACTAATAAGGTTTTTAAAATAAACTTAAAACTCAATTTACCACGATAGTTATGACATAAAATTCTAATAAAGAGGTCAGTGGTTGGATACTGTGCTAAAACAAATTCATCTTATTTTGCGTAAATAAAAAAGATATGACACTGAACATCTATACCTACAACTGAATGCATAAACCAGACCCAACAATCCATCATAGTTTAGTTCAAAAAAGATACTGCAATTTGGTACACATTAGTTGTTGACTTGTATCAATAAAAACTCTCAATACTTATATTCTTATCTATTTGGGACGTTACAAATACCCCTCTTACTGGGTCGACGTCCTTGTCGAACCAAAAACACACATACGAAACTCAGGCAGTGCCTCTGCACTTCCGGCCGGGTATAACTTTAATATCATTTATAATATCCAAATCCACCACTGAATGCATACTTTACCCAACAACCCATCATAATTTAATCTGAAAAGGCTAGAAATTTGGTACATATTAATTATTTACTTGTATCAATAAAGGTCCCGAATACTCTTATTCATTTCGATTTGAGATGTTACATGACACCTTTGTAATTTTTAAATATACAAGGGTTAAAAAGTAACTTCATAGCCATTTTATTGATTTTCTTTGTCCTTAAATTTACATTTATTTCTTGTTATATTATTAATTGTGTTCAAAATTTTATTTTGAATTTTTTGTTACAAATTATTTTATTAGCCTTTTAAAATAAATTATATATCATTTTAACTATACCAATTTTAGAATTATATATCTTAATTAATAGTAAAATAATTTAATATAATTATTCAAAATTATAAATGACTCTAACATTTCTATATTTGTTTCATATACTTGAAAGAGTAATGCTAGAGGTATAAAAAAAATTACAAAAAATTGTTACAAAGTGACGTGACAGGGGTGATGTGGAAGTATGAATTAATTTAATTGGTGCTATTAGTGTGAATGCACGGGGTCCATTTACATTTAGCCAATAAAAATCTGACACGTGTCATTTTGTAATTTTTTTGGGAATTAATTTTGTACTCCTAATATTTTTCTATTTGAAATGATTTTGTTATTAAATAATTTTAAATTAGATTGAGCATATAACCTAATAATCGATCCATAACCAAGATTTCCATTAATATGATACAAAACTTCTTCAGAGGACACTATACATTTTGATTGTATTGTATAAGCGTGTGAAGTCTTATTCATGCAAATATATGTTAAATCAACTAAACGTTTTGATCCAATTTATATATATATATATACATATATTATCATAATTTTAACTTATATATATATATTAATTTGATTATGCATATGAGTTTATCTTATTATTTAATTCATAATTAATATGTAGCCAAAATCTCAAATTTATATCGGTTAATCTGAGTATAAAATATTTTTAACCCAAACAACCTTAATTCATACTACTTTCTTTTCAAAAAGATCTTGTATATCCCTGTTGAATATGATAGATGATGCAATTTGTTATTTAGTAGAATATAATGTTTGTGTCATTACATACATAATGTAATTAAATATATCTCCATTATAAAAGATATTGATATAATTTTAGCTATTTTATAATATTTTGTGTATCTGCTTATTTTTCGAGGAGGTGTTCTCCATTATGTTTAAATTTGAAAAAAAATCGCTACAAATATAATTTTAAGGTACTTGTATAAATAAATTTTATGCCTTATCAAATAAATTATAAGAGTAAACGGGAATTTAATAGAATATAGGGTACTTGCGAATATTAATAATTAACTTTATTTTTGTTCAAAATGAATGTCTAGCATAAGTGGTTGATGGTCTCACTTTTGACTTCGACGTGTTGAGTTTGATTTCCAATACCAACTAATATTTTTCTAAATTAAACTTCTAGTAGTTTTTTGTAATTATTGGATAAATAAGGGTATACTTTATGCCTTATCAAATAAAATATAAGAGTAAACGAAAATTTAACAGAATGTAGGGTACTTGCGAATATTGATAATGAATTTTATTTTTGTTCAAAATTAATGGCAAGCATAACTGGTTGATAGTCTCATTTTTGACTTCGAGGTGTTGAGTTCAATTCTCAACACCATCTAATATTTTTCTAAATTAAACTTCTAGTGTTTTTTGTAATTATTGGATAAATAAGGGTATACTGGTAATTTAACAGTTATTTGAAACTTTTTGCCCTTGTGTCATGGTTTAATATATAATAAAAGATATTTGGATCCGTAAGAATCTGACCCTCAGCTTTCATTCAGACTTAGCCCAGTTATAAATACACTCTATGACTCCAATTAAAAAGAAGAGTACACTAGGCCCCTTTAGATTCTTAATGGGGTGGGTTCGGGACGAGAATCGAACTCCTATATTCATCTCACATAAAAAAACGTTTCATACCTGCCCCGTTTCTTAGTAAGAATTTATAATATATCCCCATCCCGTCACACGGGATAAAACTTATTTCATGTCCCGCCCCGTTATCCATTCGAAAATAAAAAAATTAGAAAATTTAATTAAAAAATAATTTTTATTATAAATGATATGATGTTAAAAATAAATGTATAGATAATTTAAAACATATAATATGATATTCCTATTGTACTATGTATAAGATTGGAATAAATAAAATATAGTTCATTCAAAACTATAATTTAAGCGGGGCGGGGTGACCCCATTTGAGTCGGATTGGGGCGGATTCCCTATTTTCCCCGCCCCATTCAAAAGCCTAGGCCCCTCATGTTAGAAATTAAATTTCTAACCTCTCATAATGTGTTAGGCCTTAAAGTATACTGTAGATGGGGTGAATAGAGTATATAACAATCAATTCGAAATTAAAACTCAAAGATGAAGAATAGTCTTTATATTAATGAATAAAAACTGTTTACAAAACTCTCTCAAATAGTGAACAGATATCTTTAAGAGCTGTTAGGTTACAAAAAATAATATATCCATAATCGACACTTATAGTGTTAACCTAATATGTTCTCATATACTGCAGAATTACACAATTAATTTAGTTGATATGATATGCATGAATAAGGAATCCTTATACATATGTAACTATTGATTGCTACAAATAAATAGTTACTTATTGTACATAATGTGTTAGAAGAAATTGATGATATCAGTATTTAGCTATCAAAGTTTGCCATCAGCACTTGATATCAGAGTTTGACAAAGATGACATCATTAGCATTTATCGTCAGTATT
Organism: Apium graveolens; assembly: GCF_009905375.1. Taxonomy (NCBI): domain Eukaryota; kingdom Viridiplantae; phylum Streptophyta; class Magnoliopsida; order Apiales; family Apiaceae; genus Apium; species Apium graveolens. Next base: position 234,002,447 of record NC_133654.1, on the reverse strand, counting down.
TGCTGATCAGTATTTATCATAAGTATTTGTTCATATCAGTATTTGTCAAGCTGGAAATCAGAAGATATCACAGAAGGATATATTAGCAGAGATATGTCGGTGTAGGACTTTACTTATTATAGCAATCAATAGATGGATATGTATTAAGATTCCATATTCAATTGTAACATATCTTCTAAATTTATTGTGCAGCTGTGCAGTATATAAAGACAAGTTAGGTTTACATTATAGGTGTTCGGATACAGATATAGATTTTCGAATTCGGATCCAGATACGGATATAGGCAGATTCTTATCCGAATTATCCGTTTGACAGCCCTAGATTTAAGGCCTAACAAATGGTATCAGAGTTTGCTGTTGATATACAAATAATAGAAGATCCACAAAATAATCAATAATGGCAGACAAAAAAACACAACAAAATCCCCCACCACCACCAGCCAAAAAACCATACCAACCACAACATGAGCAGATATGAGGCTATCAAGGTTCCAATCTTGAAGATTTATGAATATCCCATCTGGAAAGTCAAGATGGCCATGTGTCTAGAAATAACAGATCATGAATATCTGAACAGGATTTATGATGGTCCTCACAAGCCCATAAAGCTGGTTATTGATGTCCCTGGTCAAGAAGAAAAGATGGTAGACAAGGATAAAAAGGATTATTCTCCTGAGGATCTTTCATCAATTAGGAAAGATGTAAAAGTTAGACATCTTTTGCATATCAGTCTTGATAGTGTTATGTCCAATAAGGTGATTGGATGCAAAACTGCCAAGGAAACTTGGGACAATTTGGAGGTTAAGTGTCAAGGCACTACTGCTATCAAGAAGAATAAAAGGACAACACTCACTTAGAAATTGACTCAAAAGCTGATGAGTCATTGACTGAAATCTATGACAAGTTTCAGAAATTGCTGAATGACTTGTTACTGGTTGACGAAAAATATGATCTAGAAGATTCTAACTTGAAGTTTCTTCTTGCACTCCCTGAAAAGTGGGACTTGAAGGCCACATTTATAAGGGACAACTATGATCTTAATGAAACATCTCTAGATGAGATTTATAGTATGTTGAAGACTCATGAATTGGAGATGGAGCAGAGAAGCAAGAGGAAAGGGCCTAGAGCAAGACAGGTTGCACTCAAGGTTGAAGAGAAACCAAGGGAGAAAGCTGGAAGAAAAAACCATTCCAAAGGCAATACTATAATTTCAAAGTTTGATACTAAGTCATCAAACTCTGATGATGACTCAAACTCTGATAATGACTCAGACATTGAAAGTGACCATGGTAATGATGAAAAAATTCTATAGATGGCTGCTCTCCTAGTTAAAAGCTTCAGGAAGATGGCTTAAAATACTTCAAGAAGGGAAAAAGGTTTTCCAGGAAAGGCTCCAGTTTCTCAAACTCTGAAAGAAGGAACTATAGAAGAAACTCTGATGAGAAGGAGTCAAAGTTTGGGAAAATTGACAAGTCAAAGACAAAGTGTTATAATTATGTTGGAGTTGGACACTTTGCAGCTGACTGCAGAAAGCCAAGAGCTGAGAATAAATAAACCTTGATTACAAAGAAGAAGAATTGGGATGACACATCAGAATCTGATGAGGGTGTCAACTATGCTCTCATGGAAAATGCTGATAGTAAGGTTGAGACTACTGGGATGAAGGTACCTTAAACCACACTTGCGTTTAATATTGATGATATCTGCGAATTAAGGCTATTTCTTAAAACACCTCATGTTAGTTATACGGATAAAATACTTGAGAATACTATGATAAGAACTGAAAACTCTGACTTAAAGAAAAGAAATGATCACCTAGAAGCTGAGTTGGTTTTTTATGTTAAAAATTCAAAATGAAAGAGATAATGCTATGTATTTTAAAGATAAATTATTAGAAAAGCATGCTTATCTTGAAAAATAATTAGCTAAAGAAAGGGAAGTTATCCAGCTTTGGACTAATTCGGGAAAAACAACTCAGGGTTTAATAGAAAGTGGTTGTTGGGGATCAGGATTAGGTTATGCTAATAAATATAATTCTAATGATTTAAATGAAAAAGAAACTAAGAAAATTAAACCAATAAATGCTGATAAAAAGGGAAAGTTGAACAAGTCTCAATTAAGACTTATTAAGTTTAATTTAAGTGTTGATGCTGTTAAGTCAGTAAATGAAAAAAGGTCAACATCAGCACCTAAGTCAAACTTAAAAACTGATAAGTGTGAACAAGTTCACACTAAATCAGTAAATGTTGGTTTAATGACTCAGAAACAGCTGAAGAAAAAGCTAAAGGAAATTGAAATGAAAAACAAGGAGAAGAAGACTAGGAAAAACCGAAATAGAAAAGTAGGTGTCAATGAGGAAAACAAATACAAATCCATTCCTAATGCATCTAGAAAGGCTTGTTTAAATTGTGGCAGTACTAATCATCTTACTGTTGCTTGCAGGAAGAATAAAGGAATAAACATTGTTCCTCATAAATCAGAGTTTAGGAATAGAACGGTTAGATATAAACCACATAATCCATGTTTTCATTGTGGTAGTGTTTGGCATTCAATTTATATATGTAAAGAGTATCACAGTTTATATTATGATTATTATGAATTGCTACCCTCTTTAAATAAAACAAAAGCTGTTTCTGCATGTGTAAACTATGATATTAAGAATGTTAGCATAAACTCTTATGTAAAGTCTTCTGCTGTAAATGTTAACAAACTTAAAAAGGCCAAAGGATCGAAGCAAGTTTGGGTCCTTAAAAATACTAATTAATTATTTATCTGATTGCAGGGTAACAATAAAAATTCTCTAGTTTTGGACAGTGGATGTTCAGGGCACATGACTAGAAATAAATCGCTTATATCAAAATTCAAGGAGAAGGCTGGCCCAAGTGTTTCTTATGGATATGGCAACTTACAAAAAACTCTGGGATATGGAAGAATCAAACTTTGAAATGTCATCATTGAAGATGTAGCTTTAGTTGCAGGACTCAAGCATATATGTTCAGTGTGAGTCAAATCTGTGACAGAGGTTATCATGTGACTTTTTATGAAGAACATTGTGAAATTGTCAGTAAATAAGATAGCAAGGTTGGAATGACTGGTTACAGACATGGTAACTTATATGAAGCTAGGGTCTCCACAAATACTAATGGTTCTGAAATTTGTCTACTAAGTAGAGAAACAGTGGAAGATAGCTGGAACTGGCATAAAAGACTTTCCCATCTCAACGTCAACAACATCAATGAACTTGTGAAAAAAGATCTTGTTAGAGGATTGATCAATGTAGTGTTTACTCCTGATGACTTATGTAACTAATGCCATAAATCCAAATTAAGGAAATCATCTTTCAAGAGTAAGATTGAATCCTCAATTCTTGAACCATTTGATATGGTGAAGGAAAATAAGCCAAATTTGAAGTTCTTTCACATCTTTGGCTGCAAGTATTTTGTTCTCAAAACTCATCCTATACAACGTACAAAATTTGATCTAAAAGCTGATGAAGGCATTTTTGTTGGATATCCACTATCTACAAAAGCTTTCATAGTTTGTAACCTGAGAACAAGAGTGGACATGGAATATATTCATGTATCTATTGATGAAAAAAGATTACAGATCTAGAAGAAGTAGACGATCATGAAGAGTTGAGATTTGAAAATAAAGTACCATATGCTGAACAGTTAAATCTTGATGATCTGACAGACTCTGATATTGCAAATCCTGATATCACTTTAAACTCTGATGAGCAATATAACAATGGCAATACTACAAATACTGAAGCACATATTGAGAGGGAGCAACATAATTCACATCAAGAGTCAAGTTCAAGTGATTGAAATTAAGAATGATCAGTAAATACTTCATCAGACTCTGATTCCTCACATACTGATGAAGCAAATACTGGAAGCACTAATTTAGGGGGAGATTTAAAAAATAATGATGGTACACATCAAAGTAAGACTAGAGACTTCATGGATCAAGGGGGAGGCACTACTTCAGGGAGTCAACTTCCTTCTGTAAGAAAATAGACTAAGCCACACACACCTGACTTAATCATTAGAAATCCTGATAGTGGTGTCAAGACAAGAAAAGCCACTCGAAATGAATGTCTCTACCATTCTTTTCTATCTCAAACTGAACCTAAGAAAGTGGAAGAAGCTCTTCAAGATGCTTATTGGATCACAACATTACAAGTTGAGCTCAATGAAGTTGAAAGGAACAAAATCTGGACATTGGTACCAAGACCAAAGAATAGATCAGTAGTTGGTATAAAATGGGTGTTTAGAAACAAGACAGGCAGTGAGGGCATTATTATAAGAAATAAAGCAAGGCTGGTTGCAAAGGGATATTCACAGCAAAAAGGCATTAATTATGATGAGACTTTTGCTCCAGTTGCAAGGCTTGAGGCCATCAAAATTTTTCTAGCCTATGCTGCTCACATGAAATTCAAGGCGTTCCAAATGGATGTGTAAAGTGCATTTCTAAATGGTAAACTTGATGAAGAAGTTTATGTTGAACAACCTCCAGGGTTCATTGATCCAAAATATCCAAACCATGTCTACAAATTGGATAAAGCACTCTATGGACTAAAATAAGCTCCAAGAGCCTGGTATGAAACACTTGCTCAATTCTTGTTAGAAAGTGGTTTCAAAAGAGGTACTATTGATAAAACTCTATTTTATAAGTACCATGGAATGGACTTGTTTTTAGTTCAGATATATTTTGATGATATCATTTTTGGCTCTACTAATGATAAACTATGTGAGAGATTTGCCAAGCTAATGCAGTCTAGATATCAAATGAGCGTGATGGGAGAATTAAGTTATTTTCCGGGATTACAAGTCAAGCAGACTGAAGAAGGGATCTTCATTAACAAGCAGAATATGCCAGGAATTTACTTACAATATTTGGGATGCAAGGCAGTTCAACTGTAACAACTCCCTTGGCCACTGCAACCTAGTTAGATTTAAATACTGGTTCATCAGTAGATATAACTAACTACAGAGGTATGATTGTCTCACTCCTATATTTGACTACTAGTAGACCTCATACCATGTATGTTATATGTTTGTGTGCTAGGTTCCAAGCTGATCCAAGGGAACCACATCTGTTAGCTATGAAAAGAATTTTTAAATATCTCAAAGACACTGTGACGCCCCTTAAATCCGGGGGTCTGGATTTAACGTCATCACACGAAAACACTTTTGAAAACCTCTATTTTTGAAAAGATAATAAAAATTAAAAAATTTAAAACTTGGAAGCTTTAATAAAAGATTTAAAAGAAAACAGTTTAACCCCCTAAAAATAGGATCGCATACAGGTTACGGTATTGAAATTAGAACCAACCACTATTATTAATAAAAAAATATCTTTTACAATATCAAGTCATCTTCGATAAGAAAAATCACTACTACTTTATTTACAATCCTGGTTTACAACTGAAACTCAATAAATAACTCTAACTCGAACCTCTTCCATCAAATTCCCTGGATACATTCTTTGACCTCTGGATAACTTAACTACTCTTACTCTTCGCGTAGCCTTAGCCTTAGTTGCTATTATACTTGAGCAACTCATCTTTACGTCTCTCTGAAATGGTTAAAAAGAAAAGCAAGGGTAAGCAACAATGTTCAGCAAGTACCACTATAACAATAACAATTTGAAATAGTTTATCAAGAATTCATAAGCTCAGGGTATTATAGAAAAGAATTCATCAATATTTGTATCAATTTAAAACTAGGAAATTCAATCTTTAAAAGAATTATTGAATTGGACTTATCTCATTTTAACTAAACCAAAGGTTAGGCTGCTGATCAGTCACGCACTAACCCCGAACATGACATGCAACCCTGTTCTCTATACTGGATCCAAGGCACACTTTGGCCTACAATTGACCACAAATCTGGTCCACATATTTTATAAAAACAATCTAATTCTAATAATTCAATTCAAATAAAATATTCATTTCCATAAACAGAATCATAATCAGTAGTTATAAAATATTTAACTAATAATAACAATTACATTTGATAATCAAATCTCATATGTCAAGAGTTTCAACCTTGTAATAACCAAGTTTTGGTATTTATAAAACGAAATCAGGTATATAAGGGTGTGCATTCATTGAATAAAAGGTATCTTATGATTTTGAGGTGGTATCATATCATAGGGTATGTGTTCATGGGATATGATAAAATGTTTGGCTTTTCAGAACTCGAAGGTAGAAAGAAATCATGGGTTTCATTCTCAGAAGTAAAGGTTCACTAGATGTGGTTCACGGCATAAACATGATACCATAATCTTGAAAGAAACGTCACAATCTATGCATCATATCATAGATGCATCCATATCATCTTGACTAAGATGATTTTTCATTTTCAACTACTAGCCCTTTTTCTTTGCCTTCACAAACTCTAGGGTTTGGTGCATATTCCACAGCTTCTACCTTCATCTCTTTCTCTCTCTTACTCAACAACCAATGCAATGGATCCTCCCTTCTTCCTTCCTTTTTCCAGCTGCTTATCCTGTTCTATCTCAAGATCATAGGTCTTTAGAATGCCATATAGTCTCTCCAAGGTGAATTCCTTGTAATCTTGGAATTTCTAAGGGAGACTGTCATAGGCTTCCATTCCTTTGGTAGAGATCTAAGGAATTTGAGATTGGAATCCTTTGTCTGGTAGATTATTCCATGTAGTTTTAGAGCATTTAGCAGCTTTTAAAATTTACTAAAAATGTCAGGTAATGTTTCACTGTCTTCACAATGAAAGTGCTCATGCTGAATCAAGAGTTGCATTTTATTTTCCCTTACTTGCTCAGTTCCATCATATATAATTTGATTTGTATCCCAGACATCCTTAACAGTTTTGCAATTGATGATGTTGTCAAACATGTCACCATCAACACTATTAAACAAAATGTTCATGGCCTTCTTAGCCTTATGGACTTGCTCAATATCTGGATCTGACCATTCTGTTCTAGGCTTTGGGATAGATGGCTCATTGCCTGTAGCAGCTCTCATAGGGACATGAGGACCTTTCTCAATACAATCCACATATTCTTCATCTTGAGAAAGGAGATGTAGGTGCATTTTCACCTTCCAGTGGTGATAGTTGTCTTTGTCCAGAAATGAAATTTTTACTCCAACATCTTTTCTGCTCATCTTGTTAGGTGTTGTGATCTTTAAACTCTTTTTTCTTCAAGAGCTTGCTCTGATACCAATTGTAATTCCCAAACAATTTAATAAAGAATTACAGAAGGTGGGGTTGAATGTAATTCTGGTTTCTTTTTGATTTTAAGAAATGCTCTATCTCAAATATATATGACAGTGTTTGATTAAGCAAAAAAGCGGAATGAAAATATTGAGGTAATCAAACACAAAATAATTAAACACAAGTATTTAAAAACTTTATGGTGGATTGAACTTTTCCACCATATATATATATATATAAGATCGAGAACTCCGTGATGCAAGATTTGCACACAGCTGCTTACAAGTAGAATTACAAAGAATAGAGAAATTCTGCACAGATACAACTTTATCTATTTCTCTAGTTGATTGCTTACTGACTTGCATAATTTTCTAATTGCTACTCTTGGTTTATATATCACCAAGTTACATTATAAAAAGACAAACTAATAAGATAAAAGTGTCTTAGTCTAATTACATGCTTCTTCATTTCTCAATCCAGCATCTTTGAATATCTTCAAGTTATCATGGAAATGGAAATGCTTCTTTGTTCTCTAAAACCTGTAAATAGGCTACCACATTCCATTTGCATCTATTCAACCCATGTGTCTGTCAAGTCACTATCAACTGCAATTTGAATTAGAACATTTGTTGAAACTTCACTGAATCATCCGTTGAAACTGTGTTGGATCATCCGTCAAAACTTTATGTTAGATATATTTGATAATGTCATGACTAATGTGATTTATGTTTAGTTTATAGATCTTACTTAAACATGACAAATCAGTACTTAACTGAAATCAGCACTTATACTGAAGTCAGAACTTAAGTCATCAGTACTCAAGGTTCAGAAGATATTTATCAGAAGATACTATCAGGACTTAAAGGAAACGTTCAGATAAGGAAGACAGCTGATTCACAGGAAGAGAAGATCGAGACAAACATAAGAAGAGATATGCATGAAGAAGGAATTCTATGAAGAATATAATACTTGGAAGAAAAGATATCTGATTGATATATTTTAGGAAGCAGAAATATATTCCATATCAATTGGTGATTATCTTGTAACTGTGTAGTATATAAACACAGACATAGGGTTTACACTATAAGTGTTATCACAATCGAGAAGATTATTCATTGTAACCCTAGCAGCTCTCGTGATATTTGTTCATCACTGAGAGAGGACAGTTCCATACTGTAACAGAGTTTATTATTCTGAATAAAGTTTGTTTTCTGTAACTTGAGTTATTAAAGTTCAATTTGATTGTGCTATACACTGTATTCACCCCCCTCTATAGTGTGTGTGTGACCTAACAAGTGGTATCAGAGCCTATCTGTTAACACACAAGCAGTTTAAGATCCAAACACAATCATGTCTGAAGCAGAAACTCCAACTAAGCCCACCAAAGCTGAAGAACCTCCAAAGACACAAATTCAAAGCCAATATGAGACTATTAGAGTTCCCACATTGAGACCATCTGAATATCCCATATGGAAGGTGAGGATGACCATGTTTCTGGAAGCTACAGATCCAGAATATCTTGATAGAATCAAGGAAGGGCCTCACAAACCAACCAAGCTCGCTGTTGCAGTTGCAGGTGAAGCAGCAAAGTCTGTACCAAAGGAGAAGAGTGATTACACTGCTGAAGATATCGCATCAATTGCTAAGGATGCTAAGGTACGATACTTACTGCATAATGCTATTGATAATGTAATGTCAAACAGGGTAATAAACTGCAAGACTGTAAAGGAGATATAGGATGCCTTGGAAACAAGATGTCAGGGAAGAGATACGATTAAGAAGAACAGGAAGACAATACTCACTCAAGAGTATGAACACTTTGAGTCAAAGGCTAATGAGTCATTGACTGATTTATATGATAGATTTGTCAAACTCTTGAATGATTTGTCACTGGTTGATAAGGAGTATGATCTTGAAGATTCAAACCTTAAATTCCTGTTAGCTCTTCCTGAATGCTGGGATTTGAAGGCAACAACAATAAGAGACAACTATAATCTTGATGAAACAACTCTTGATGAAATTTATGGAATGCTCAAGACTCATGAACTTGAGATGGAATAAAGAAGCAAGAGGAAAGGAGGAAAGTCAAGGACAGTTGCTCTTAAGGCTGAAGAAGAATCCCCCGAGGCAGCTACCTCAAGGAAAGACAAGGGTAAAGCTCTCTTCACAAAGTCTGATACTGAGACATCAAGTTCTGAAAGTGATGATGACTTAGAATCTGAAAGCTTGCCTGAGATAGATGCTGATGAAGAGATGATGAAGCCGTGTGCTCTTATGGTGAAATAAATCACAAAGATTGCATACAGAAAGTTCAGGAAGGGAAAGAAGTTTTCCAGAAAAGGCGCAAGTTCTGATAAGAAGAATTTTAAAAAATCTGAGGGCAGAGGAGGAAAGTCTGATAGAGGAGATTATACAAATGTCAAATGCTACAACTGTGGTGAGAAAGGCCACATATCTCCTGATTGCAAGAAAGTGAAGAGTGAAAAAGGCAAGGCTCTTGTCACAAAGAAGAAAAGTTGGACAGACACCTCAGATTCTGAAAGTGAGGAGAATTATGCCTTGATGGCAAATGCTGATAAGGCAAGTGCTGAAAGCAGTTCTGAAGCTGCTGAATTAAAGGTACCTCAAACTACTTATGCCTTTCATACTGATGATATTAATGAGTTGAGAAGATATCTTAAAACCATGTTCATTAGCTATAGAGATCAAACTTTAACATGTGAAAGATTAACTTCTGAAAATCTTGCTTGTAAAAAGAGGAATGATTATTTAGAAAAGGAGTTAGTCATGTTCCATCAAACTCAGAAAGATAGAGATGATGCTTTCTATGTTAGGGATGAAGTACTTAAAATGAATGAATCTCTAAAAGCTGAGTTAGAAAAGGAAAGAGAAATTATCAGGGCTTGGACTAACTCTGGCAGAACAACTCAGAATTTGTTAAGTAGTGAAAACTGGAAAGAGGACTTAGGTTATGGAGATGATAAGAATGATAAAGGAACTGTAGATATTAAGCTTATAGTTGTTAATCAAAAATCTAAGTTAAAGCCTGTTAAGTTTGTAGCTGTAAAGTCTGATAATGAGAAATCAGAAGTTAAAAGGGAATTAACTTCTGACAAACTAAAACAGGAAAAGACAACTAAAGTAAACGTAGGCTTAATGACTAAGAAGCAGCTTAAGCATAAGCTGAAAGATTTTAAGAATGCAAACAAGGTAAAATCACCTAGGAAAAATAGGAATGGAAAGGAAGGTGTGAATAAAAGTAATGATTATAAGCCTGTTCCTGATGCTCCTAGAAAAACATGTCATAACTGTGGAAGTTCTAACCATCTGGCTTCTTTTTGTAGGAAGAATAAGAACATAAACTCCTTACCTTCAAAGTCAGGATTTAAGAGTCAGTCTGTTAGATATAAGCCACAAAATCCTTATTTTCATTGTGGTAGTTTATGACATTCCATTTATACTTATAAGGAATATCATAGTTTGTACTATGATTACTATCAAATAAAACCTTCTTTAAAGAAAGTTACCATTGTTCCTTCTAGTGTAAGTTCTGATACAAAGTCTGATAGTGTAAATTCTGATAAGAAAAATGTTAACATAAACTCTGATGCTAAATCCGCTGCAAATGTTAACAGACTTAATAAGGCCAAAGGATCCAAGCATGCCTGGGTCCTTAAAACTAATCATTAGTGGTCTTTATGATTGCAGGGCAACAGGAAAAACATCCTAGTTCTGGACAGTGGATATTCAGGACATATGACTGGAAATAAAGCCCTGCTATCAGACTTTGTGGAGAAGGCTGGCCCAAGTGTTTCTTATGGAGATGGAAACATTGGAAAAACATTGGGATATAGCAATATCAATCTTGGGAATGTCATCATTAAGGAAGTAGCTCTGGTCTCAAGACTTAAACACAATATGCTGAGTGTTAGTCAAATCTGTGACAGAGGTTATCATGTGGATTTCTTTGAAAAACACTGTGAAGTTGTAAGTAAATCTACAGGCAAAGTTGTTATGAAAGGATACAGGCGTGGTAACATCTATGAAGCCAAGCTTTCAACAAGTACTGATGGTTCTGCAATCTGTCTGATGAGTAGAGCATCAATTGAAGAAAGCTGGAATTGGCACAAGAAACTCTCTCATTTAAATTTCAATAAAATAAATGAGTTGGTCAGGAAAGATCTTGTGAGAGGACTGCCAAAGTCAGTATTTGCTCCTGATGGCCTTTGTGATTCTTGTTAGAAGGCCAAACAAAGGAAATCTTCATTCAAGAGCAAGACTGAATCATCAATTCTTGAGCCTTATCTCCTACTACATGTTGATCTATTTGGTCCAGTAAATGTCATATCTATTGCAAAGAAGAAATATGCTATGGTCATAGTGGATGAGTTCACCAGATACACATGGGTGTATTTCTTGCACATAAAAAGTGAAACTGCATCTCTCTTGATTGATCATGTCAAGAAACTATATAAATTGGTCAAAGACTCAGTGAAGATAATAAGAAGTGATAATGATACTGAGTTCAAGAATTTGATAATGGAAGAGTTCTGCAAAAACCATGGAATCAAGCAGGAATTTTCTGCCCCTAGAACTCCACAGCAAAATGGAGTTGTTGAAAGAAAGAATAGAACTCTCATTGAAGCTGCACGAACAATGCTTGATGAAGCAAAGCTTCCAACCTATTTCTGGGCTGAAGCTGTGTAGACTGCTTGTTTTACTCAGAATGCAACACTAATTAACAAGCATGGAAAGACACCATATGAGATGGTGAACAAAAAGAAGCCAAATCTGAAGTATTTTCACGTGTTTGGATGCAAGTGTTTTGTTCTTAAGACTCATCCTGAACAGCTATCCAAATTTGATCTAAAAGCTGATGAAGGAATCTTTGTTGGATATCCACTTTCCATAAAAGCCTTTAGAGTCTATAACTTGAGAACAAGAGTGGTCATGGAATCTATCAATGTCTCTTTTGATGATAAAAAGATTACCGGACTTGAAGATTTCAATGATCATGATCAGCTGAGATTTGAGAATGAAGACTTAAATTCTGATACTGATAATCCTGACAGTCTAAATCCTGATACTGCAAACTCTGATGGATTAAACTCTGATGTTATTGAAACTGTGGTGACTACGCCAAAGGAAGATGCACCTATGCAGGGGGAGCATACTCAAGATACAACCACATCTCAAGAAGCATCAGAACATACATCTGGCTCTTCAAGTTCTGATTCGTCAAGTTCTGATAAGCCAAGTTATGATAGTTCTGAAAACTTAAATTCTGAAAGATCCAACTCAGAGAGCATAGTTTCAGGGGGAGCATCAGAAAATGTTGATGAAGATAGCATGGATCAAGGGGGAGCATCCAGTTCTAGAGAAAACCTTCCATCTACAAGGAAGTGGACTAAATCACATACACATGACTTAATTATTGGAAATCCTGATGCAGGTGTCAGAACTAGAATAGCTACTTTAAGTCAATGTCTTTACAATTCTTTTCTTTCTCAGATTGAACCAAAGAAAGTGGAAGAAGCTCTTAAAGATGCTGATTGGGTGCAAACAATGCAGGAAGAGTTAAATGAATTTGAAAGAAACAAAGTCTGGACCCTAGTGCCAAGACCAAAGAACAGATCTGTTGTTGGTACAAAGTGGGTATTCAGAAACAAAACTGACAGTGATGGCATAATTATAAGGAATAAGGCAAGGTTGGTTGCAAAAGGATATTCTCAACAGGAGAGAATTGATTATGATGAAACATTTGTACCAGTTGCTAGATTGGAAGTCATAAGGATATTTTTGGCTTATGCTGCTCACAAAAAGTTTACTGTCTTTCAAATGGATGTGAAAAGTGCTTTTCTCAATGGAGAATTGGAGGAAGAAGTATATGTTGAACAACCTCCAAGCTTTGTAGATTCCAAATCTCCAGATTATGTCTACAGGCTTGACAGAGGAACTATGGACAAAACACTGTTCTACCTCAACCATGGAAATGACTTACTTCTGGTTCAGATATATGTTGATGATATCATCTTTGGTTCTACAAATGACAGACTTTGCAAGAAGTTTGCCAAACTGATGCAGTCAAGGTATCAAATGAGTATGATGGGGGAACTTAGCTATTTTCTGGGCCTTCAAGTCAAGCAGAATGAAGAAGGCACTTTTATTTGTCAAACCAAGTACACCAGAAATTTGCTGAAGAAATTTGGAATGCAAGATTGTTCAAGTGCATCCACTCCCATGGCCACTGCAACAAAACTGGATAAGGATACTGGTAAATCAGTAGATATTACTGATTATAGAGGTATGATTGGCTCTCTACTCTATCTAACTGCAAGTAGACCTGATATTATGTATGCTACCTGTCTTTGTGCAAGATTTCAAGCAGATCCAAGAGAACCTCACTTAACAGCTGTGAAAAGGATTTTCAAATATCTTAAGGGAACAGCTGATCTGGGATTGTGGTATCCCAGAGAATCAGATTTTAAACTAATAGGTTACTCAGATGCAGATTTTGCAGGTTGCAAAATTGACAGGAAAAGCACAAGTGGAAGCTGCCAATTTCTTGGAGGCAAATTGGTTTCTTGGTTTAGAAAGAAATAAAAGTCAATTTCCACATCAACTGCAGAAGCAGAGTACATTGCTGCAGGAAGCTGTTGTACACAAATTCTTTGGATGAAGAATCAGTTACTGGATTATGGGTTAACATATTTTAAAATCCCTATTTACTGTGATAATCAAAGTGCTATTGCTATGACAGGTAATCCAGTTCAACACTCAATGACAAAACACATCAGCATTAGGTACCACTTCATAAGGGAACATGTGGATGATGGTACAGTGGAATTGCACTTTGTTCCAACAGATCAACAACTAGCAGATATCTTCACATAACCACTGTGTGAAGCTACTTTTACAAGATTGGTAAATGAACTTGGAATGGTTTCAGGTTCCTTCTCTAAATCTGCTTAGTTTTTGCTCTGATGCATCAGACTTTATGATCAGTATTTACAGATATTACTTTCCTTGTGTATTCTGTGCTTACTTGAAAATTGCTTAAGTACTGATTGTTGTCTGATGTGAATTTCTAAACTCTGATAGTGATATGACTGTTTCTGTGACTATTCAATCCTATGAGGATAACTGTGCTACATGCTGACCTAGTAGTCTTCAATATACTAGAGATCCCATGTTAGAAGTAATTATTTCTGTGGAAATCTATTGACACAAGCAAATTCTGATATTGAGCTTAGTTGAGTTTACTTTGTCTATCTTATTACTAAGTCAAAAACTAGAATAATGCTTCTCATCTGTTAAGTTCTGATGCTAGTAAATTTATTGAATGTACTAAGTGCTGATAAACTTCTCTTATCAAAAGAAAAGGTAAAAGAAAAAGAAATAAAAATCAGGTACTCCTTTGAGATTTAGAGTAAAAATGTGGAAGGGACGACCCAAGTGCATTGCTGGTATTAAGTAAAATGCATCAGAAAAGCAAATAAATATTTTTCTTGGTGACTTTTCACACTCTATGATTACTGGATAAATACTCTGATAATAGCATAAATTCTGACAAGTAGTCGTGACTCACTTACACTGAGAAGCCACTGTAAAATGGAATTTAAAAAGATGCACAAAATTAGCACAAAACAGTTGAGGTGGACTCAAGCATGAACTCATTCAATAGTAGGCTTCAGAATAATGAAAGATTTTCAGTAAAGTTTTAGTTATGCCTTATTTCTAAGATGTTCTGAAGTGAATCAGACTTTACTCTTTGTCTGATATTTAGCTTAATGCACACACTAACACTCCATATGAATGATGAAAATTTCCGTGGTGATCAATGTTGTTGTAGATGAACAGTTTATGTGTCAAATTGCATAAATTCTGAGGACAGGTCTTGTTGAACGTTCTGATGATTAAGTTCTGAAGAATTGATATCAGAATTTTGGTGAAGAATTACGGAGATAGGCATTCATTTTTCGAGTTCAGAAATCATGTTCTGATGACTGTTAAGTTCTGATATAAGTTTAAGTTCTGATATTAAATTCTGATCCTTTACTTGACTTATTTGTGGTTACAATTTGAAATAGTCTCCTTTTTAAATTAGAATATGTTTGGGTAGAATATTAACAGTCAATCTAATTAGGGTTAGTAGAACACGTGCATGCACAGTAATTTTTATTTGTTTCTTGTATGCATTAAACCCTGTCTTACACTTCCAATGACTGTTTTTCGTCTTCCCAGTCTAGGGAGACGGGGTAGAATTATTTTTACCTGTCCGTATTAAATTATCCATGCGTCTCCTGCCATTCTTCTGCCTATATAAACCAACACCTCCTTCCAGCTAAACATTATTCCCTTCCTCAAACACTTACTCTCTTTTCCCTCAGATACACAACATCATGGTTAACTATAATATGTATTTAAACTATGAGACCTTCAACATGGAGTTAAGCCATGAGGGATGGTAGCAGGAATGGCACGTGACTGTCATTCCTGATGAGATTTGGGACTCGGTTCCCCAGGAGGTTCTCACACACCTCCTGTTCTTTTACATGGACTACCATCGCCATCTAGAGCGATTGGAGGAGGAAAGGCTGGAAGCTCTCCGTCAACAAGAGCGAATCATCAGACTCGCTATTCTTTTTGTAGAGAGTAGGAAGAAGAAATAACTTATTTTCTTCTTCCTATTTTTCTTCATCGTCAACTTTTCCCTGCTTCTTGAGCTAGGACTAAGGCTGTTGATGTTAGGATTAGAAGTTTAGGACAGTTGTAACGCCCTCCAGACCCGGGGTATAAGTCTGGGGGTTACTAGCTAATCACCAAACCTATACAATCTGATTAACAATTAATAAAGAAATGAAATTAAACCCCTTTAACACTAACCAAGATCTTTTTAGGTTGAAGTATGAAAACAAGAACCACTAACTACTTTTATTACAAACCAACATTCAAAGTCTCACAAACTCTCTTTATTATAAACCATTGTCTAATTCATTTTAAACTAAGTTCAACTTTTATTCAAACACACACACTATCTATCAACATTCCACCAGCTCGGGCAACTCAAAGCTTTCTTTCTGGATTGGGATCAACACCTTGGGTATGAGAGGATCCCGAGGCTTGACCCGCTTCTTTACCACTCGAGTCCTGATTGGTTTCATATTCCTTCTTAACTGAAAATAATAAGGTGAATAACAACAAAAGGGGTGAGCCAAAAATTGCTCAACAAGTCCACAAAATATAAACAGTGTTAAAGCATTTTAAATGAATTCGTCATCCCAGGTATATTTGCAAAGATATAACCTCACGAGAATTGAAAGAAGGCCATTACTGGCGAGTACAAATGAACTAAACTGGACACAAGTTCGCATCTATATTCTGCTGATCAGTCAGAATATAATGCAGATCCATATCTCAATATATAGATCCATTCGGGTACCCAGGCACTACGTCCCACGTCGAGGTACCAGTCATCTCGGTCCTCAGGATTAAGACACACTCAATCCCAAAAATATCATTATCCAGTCCATCGCATAGCAACCGGAACAATCGGCATGCTTTGATATATCCCAAATACCAGAATATATCAATCTCAATGCATTATTAATGGAATATGAATCAAGAATTCAAAGAAACGGAGAAATCAAGAATCAAAATGAAATATGAATAAAGGAATAACAAGTGTATATCAGTGATCAAGAACAATAATCAAGAGAATGCAAATGTGATAAGCATTTGAATCAGTATCACTATTCTGAAAGTAGAATAGGGGAAAAACTTGCCTTCTGCGTGACTCACTGCAATTGAATCACTTTTGTCTATCATCTTGGACTATTACCGACTCAACTTGCCTGGCTGGCATAGCTTCTGTTGGCAAAACAGACTGGTTAAGTCACGTCGTACTTCATTTGCATCTTGAATCGACTTCACACCGTTCCTAGCATCTACCCATGCGCTTATGACCGACTCATGTATTACATATAAGCAAGTAAGACTCAATTAACCACGTAATACACATAAGCACATATGCACATAATCATTTTTATAGTTAAAATAATTTTTAGAACCAAAATCGACTCGCTGATCGCTCAACTGATCGTTATCTGACTAGTTTCCCATTTTTCCGGAATTTTTCGGACTCGTCTCGGCACGTAATGTTATTCCCAGTGGACTAACAATGATATTTACAGAAGGGGGGTTGAATGTAAATCTCAAAACTTTTTCAAGTTTTGAGCAGTTTCTAAGGCTAAGTGTTTGAGTGATCAAATATGTGTGAATTGCTTGAAGCTGATGCAGACAGATATATATTCAAACACAAATGTAATGAACACAAAGAACTTAAAAAAAAAACTTTTCTGGTGGATTTGTTGTTCCACCAGAGATGTGTTATTTCAGAAAATCTGTGATTCAAAGAATTAAATCACAGCTGCTTCCTAGTACAAACTAGATGATTTTCTCTTTTGATATTTCTAAACAGCTCAAGGAAAATTCATATCTAATTACTAGCTGCTACTTGGTTTATATATCACCAAGTTTACAAGTGAAGACAAACTGTAAAATACAATTGAAAAGATTCTTCACATGTTTCTTCTTCATTTCTCTATCCAATGCAATCTAGAGTAATCTGTAAATCTTTGAATACTTCCTTGTTTGCATCAGAATGGAAATGCTGTATTTTCTTGATTCCTCCTAGAGGCTTCCACATTCCAGTATGTCTCTGTCAATCTATGTGCCTCTGTCAGCTTGTGAATTGTCACTATCAACTGCTAATGAACTAAGCATCCGTTGAAGCTTTCATCCGTTGATGCCTTATCCGTTGAGGCTTTATCCGTTGAAGCTTTATCCGTTGATGCATTATCAGTTGAAGTCTTTATCCGTTGAAGCACTTATCCGTTGATGGATATTATCCGTTGAAGCATTTATCCGTTGATGGATATTATCCGTTGAAGCATTGTTTCTTATCCGTTGAAGGTCTTCAATATCCGTTGACACTTCTTCACTTATACAAAATTACAAGGCATGAAATATTTACAATTAGCCCTCCTATTTGTACATCCATTAGTAGTCAACATGACTGATTATTTCCTAACAACATCTAAGAATTACAGCTTGATACCAGAGAGTGAAATGTGCTACAATACTAAACTTATTGCTAAGTAAAGCTACTCCTTCAACGGATAGCCAAGATGGTCTTATCCGTTGAGGCTACAAACACTAGATTTCTACTTAAGTGTTTTGCTTAACTTATCATCAAACTAATACACATATTCCTAACAATCTCCCCCTATTTATGTCTACTAGAACTGTAGGCATAAATTTGGGTTTAGCTTGATGATAACAAAACACTTAACAAATATATAAACTGTAACAAAGTAGAAATTCAAAAGTGCTACAAAAATGTATATGCTGAGATGGAATTGAAGAATTACATTATTTCCAAGGGTGCTCCTTTAGCTTGAGCAAATTACTTTCTTTTCCTTTGATCCCTGGTTTTCTTTCCTAGCCTCCTGTCATTCTCCTCTATTTGAAGTTGAAGTTGTCTGTAGAATTCAGCTTCATCTTCTTCGTTGATATCTAACTTAGATTGCATATCCTTGAGAGTTTCATTACTGGCAATCTTTAGCTGATCTTCAATTCTGAAAAATCTTCTGACTCCTTTGTTGTCTCTGAACTCCATCAACCAATGAGGTGATTTGTGAATTGTAATTCCTCTTTCTTGAATGAGTAAAGTTCTAGGCAAGGCATTTGGCTCCCTCCAAGTTTTCCTTATGTTGGCAATCTTGTTGAGAATCTCAGTCTTGGCAGTCCTGGTAAAGCCAGAATCCTTCTGTATGGCTGAGTAGACTCTAATCAAGGTAGAGTAGCCTTCATTCAGAATTCTGTGAAGAGGCCATGTTCTTTCCCCAGCTCCTTTGTATTTGAACACTAGTCTCTCAGGTAGCTGTCTGTAGGCAGGTATTCCCCTTACATCCTCCAGCTCATCCAGATAGAGTTCAATGTTTGAAAATTCTTTTATGTCACAGATATGAACATAATCATCTTTAGAGGTTTGAGATTTAGGCTTAGGCTTCTGTGTGAATTTGATTGAGGCTTTAGAGGGTGTTGATTTGATTCTTCTTTTCTGCTTCTTTGATGGTGGAGAAGAGGTTAGGAAGGTGGGCAATTTGATGGTATCCCAATCAATTGGTTCCTCCTTGGGAATGATTGTTTCACCATGAATATTCATGAAGGGGTCAGGTACAATTGGTTCAGGAATAGAGGGTAGTGGTTTGGATATTGATTGGGTTTCTTCAGTCTTATCTACCTTCTTTCTCTTTGTATTGACCTTCTTTCTTTTCCCTTTCTGCCATTCTTCCTTACTTCTTTCCTCCATCTCAGTACCAACCATGTCCCCCATAGCTTCATCTTCACCTTTGTCTTCAATTTCTTTTTGTTCTTCAGCCTGACTTGACTTTAGCTGTTTTTCAAGCCTTGCTTGTGCTCTTTTGTCAGCCTTTAGCTGTTTGGCTTCTTCCTTCAACCTTTTGGTTTCTTCCCTCTTGGCTATTGAGAATTTGGGATATCCTTGCATCACACATATGCTCTTTCCCTCTCTGAAGATAATAGCCATGTTTCTCCTTACAGCCTCATCCATGGTCTCTTTGAGATATGCAATACTTCTACCTAAAAGCTTGTCCTCATCAGCTTTTGGAAGAGGAAAATCCACCTCTTTTAGAGGATTCTTTGTAGAGTCCTTGTTGGATCTGTTGTTGGGCTTGAGAACCATAGGTTGCAGATCTTTGGAAGAAGTTTCTCCATCCTTATGCCTCCCTACTGGCTTGAGTTCCATAATAATTGATTCCACTTTTGTGCTATGCTTCACAGATTGTGATTGAGAAGTTGTAGAACCAAATATTAGTTGCATCTTTTCATCAATCTTCTTCCTTTGCTCTTTGACTTACAATTCAGCTGCTGCTATCTGGATTAGATCAATTCCATCTAGCTTTCCTTTGACTTGAATAGTTGGAGAAGTTGTGATGACAGGAACTAGCACTTGAGAAATCTGAACTGTTGTAGATGGCTCTCCTTCCCCTTCCCTTTTATTCTCCCCCTTTTTGTTATCATCAAGGGTAGGGGTCAAGCCTTGTGCTTGTGCCAGCTGCATGAGTAGATTTGTTTGAGTTTGTTGATTCTAAAGAATGGTGACCATAGAGTCTTCAATGATTTGAACCCTATCTTCCAATCTGGCCAGCCTCTTGTCAGCATCAGATGCTTTCCTCAGTCTCCCCAACAAATCTTGCATAGTACCATAGGGTATAAGTGAATCCAATTTCTCAGCATTGTAGGATTTCAGATCAGCAATGTCCAGCTTGAGTTCATCCACACTTAGATTTTGCTGGTAATGCTGCAACTGCAAGAGATGCAGAGAGTCTAGATGAGCTTGAAGAATTGCCTTGGTACCAGCATCCTGAGTCTCCTGAAGGGCCTGCTAAATTGTCATGACTTGTCTGACCAAAGTGACACCAAACTCTCCTGGTGTTGATGGTTTTGCCCATGCCCATGCAGGAAGGTCAGGAACAGAACTTGGGCCTGCTACTCCCCCTAAGTTCATGCTCTCATTTAAAGAATTAGAGTCATCATCATTAGAATTTACTCCAAATTCTTCAGATGGCTCACCAGCTTGAGAAGGCAGCCTGTTGACAGCAGCTTTGTCTCTGAGAAAAGATTCTGAAGTGTGTACAATGTGTAGTATCTGTTCTGCCTCCACATTGCCCTGTGCAGCCTATAATTGATAGGCTGAAACAGGGTGAGTAAAAGTGTCAGCATCCAAGGAAATGTTATCAATGACAGCTTTGTAATGTTGCTGAAATTGTCTTTCCTTATCTGCATCATCCACTTTCATTAACTCACTAGCAATGGCTGGATCCACCCTTATAGCTTCTGTACCTGCCTTTCTCTCAATTTCTCTCTGTTCTTGCATCAGGGGCTCCCCCTGGCTCACACACACCCTCACACCCTCACCTTCACCTTCTAAGGTGGCACTCCTCTCACTCACTTTTGCCATGCTGGAAGAAATAGCATGCATTTGGTTACTCTCAACCTCTCCTTTTGCTTGGGAGCAACCCAGCCTCTCACTCAAAAGATCACTCCCTTCCCTCAAACCTAAAAGTGATTGTACAGTTGCCATGTCCTCTACAGTTGGAATTGTTTCTGTTAAGTGTGTAGAGACCATCAACGGATAGGGAGTATCCGTTGAAGTAGAAACTGATGGTATCAACGGATAACTGCTGTTAAGCTTATCCGTTGAAGAACAACCACTTGTCAACGGATGAGAGATATCCGTTGAGGAAGGAAAAGATGTAGATATAGAAAGTGACATAATTGTTGAATCTGTGTGGATTGATTTTAAGTGACGTAACACAGATTCTTCAACTACATCTGAAAGAATTGGCTGATGATCCAACAAATCATCTAAAAGATGATGATCATCAGGTTTTGAGTGGGGCTCCTCCCTGAGTTTTAATGAGGGAGAATCAGGAATTGATGTGAATATCATATCCACATCCAGAGAGGGTGTTGGAGAGTTTGATGAATGGTGTGTTTCTATATTGAGAGAATGGGGCTGTGATTCCACATTTGATGGAATCACATCAAGCTGAATTTGAGAAGGCACAGATACTGATGGATGTATCTGTGCTGTGTGTGTCCCTTGTGTGGAAACTAGGGTTTTGGCCTTCTTCTTCCTTGAAAAGGCTTTAAATGGTGAATGTGTGGCTTCAGTGTCCCTCCCTCTTTTGTTCTGTGTCCCAGGTTGGGGACTATTTTCAATAGTTACATCCTTTTGGGAGGATGCAACTAGGGATGTGCTGGACTCCTTTTGAACCACCACAGTCTTTTGAGAGACTGTGGCTTGGCTGGTTTGGGTACCACTCACCTCTCCCACCTTATCCTGGGGGGCTTTTTGATGTTCACCCCTCCCCTCACCACTCACACCCTGTTCACTCCCTTCAGGGTTTATGGTAGTTGTTACAACTGTTGTCTTTTGAGAAACAACAAAGGTAGGTTTCTTTGACTTGACTTTGGAAACTTTAGATTTGGTGGCTTTGGTAGGAGCCTGTTTGGACAAAGACACAGGTTCCATAGCCACACTAGAAGGCAAAGAAACAGTGGGGTCGGAAGTAGTAGGAGTTATAGAAGTATTTACCTCACTTACCTGTGGTGCATTCATGATTGGCAAGTATACCAATGACACCTGGCTGTTGAAGTTCATTCTCAAAAGGTCTGCAAAGACCCTTTTCTCTTGTGCCCGGCATTTGAGTTTATTATTCTCATTGGATATAACCAAACCTTCAGCAACATGGTTAGCCAATAACATAAAGAATCTAGCATAGTAGATGTTATGTGGTCTATTAGCTTTGTTACCTAATCTGGAACCTAATTCTAGCATAACACAGTTGCTAAAATTAAAGTACCTATCAGAAACTAGCATATAGAGCATATTAACAAGAGATGAAGTGATAGCATCAAAATTGCTAATCTTCCCAGAGAAAACCTTAATAAAGGCATCTCCAAGAAAACTCCATTCTTTCCTAAGGCCTTTCCTTCTAATACTACCTAAACTTGCAGAATCAAAAGCATAGCCTATGGAATCTAGCATAGCAGAGACATCTTTATCAGTGTGTGGTGTCATGGCATTATTCTCAGGCAACTTAAAGCAAGATTGTAAATCATCACAATTAATGCAATAGTGCTTACCTTTGAGAGAGAAGGCAATAGTCATATCTGTGGAGTTGAACTCTGCAGTTGTCCAAATCTCCTCAATCACCTCACAGTAGATGGTTGGGGCTTCCAGCATTGCATAGCTTAGTTTGCAGTTTTTGATGAAGTCCGTCATCTTGTGATAATCAGAATGGGCTTCATTCTTTTCAACCAAGGCTATGAAATTATTCTTTTCATAAACAAATCCTGTTTGAGACATAATTTTGACTACTGGTGCCATTGTTGTGAGTAGAGGTTGCAGAGAAAAACTTGAAAATTTAGAGAGAAAGAGAATAAGAATTGCAAGAAAGCGTAAAGTGAGAATAAGAGTTCAATTGGGCTTTTATACTTTCTTGAATTAAAACGTAAATAAAATGATTAAATGATACTTTTAAGTAAGTTACAGCCGTTCAAGAACAAAGAAAACTATAGAAATTCTGAAAACTACCTTAAATACAATTACATACAACACTGTATATCTGTATCAACGGTTGAGTAAAAGAATCAACGGCTGTGACTCACTTATAGTAACTGACGTGACACTTCAACGGATAAGGGAAATAGTTATCCGTTGATGAACAACGCCATTTTATCCGTTGAATGATAAAATTACCATAAATGTATTTGTCTTTCAACGAATAATGAATATCCGTTGATAGAACAATTTTGGCTTTCAACGGATAGAGAATATCCGTTGATAGGATAAGTCTTAATTAAAGCAAACTTTGTTCTTGCAGCAAATTTCATTTCAGGCTTCAAGACAGATTATATAGATGACATAGATTATGAATAATTAAGCATACCTAACTCACTTACTAATCTTGTGAATGTTGATTCATCAAGTGGCTTGGTAAATATGTCTGCAATCTACTTTTCACTTGGAATAAAATGAAGTTCCATTGTACCTTTCATCACATGTTCCCTAATGAAGTGGTACTTGATATCAATGTGCTTGGTTCTTGAGTGCTGCACTGGATTTTCAGTAATGGCAATAGCACTTGTGTTGTCACAGCATATTGGAATTTTTTCAACAGTCAGACCATAGTCAAAT
Source organism: Apium graveolens (assembly GCF_009905375.1). NCBI lineage: Eukaryota > Viridiplantae > Streptophyta > Magnoliopsida > Apiales > Apiaceae > Apium > Apium graveolens. The sequence goes on along the minus strand of NC_133654.1, from coordinate 233,978,457 downwards.
AGTTGATTCCTCATCCATAGTATCTGTGCACAGCAACTACCAGCAGCAATGTACTCAGCTTCAGCTGTTGATGTGGAAACAAAATTCAGCTTCTTGATGAACCATGATACAAGCTTGTTCCCTAGAAATTGGCAGGTGCCTGTTGTGCTTTTCCTGTCTATTTTGCAACCTGCATAATCTGCATCTGAGTAGCCAATTAGATCAAAACCAGACTCTCTAGGGTACCAAATTCCTAGATTTGGAGTCCCCTTGAGATATCTAAAAATTCTTTTAATAGCCACTAAGTGAGATTCTTTAGGGTCAGCTTGAAATCTAGCACAGAGACATGTAGAAAACATTATATCAGGTCTACTAGCAGTTAAATATAAAAGTGAGCCAACCATGCCTCTATAACTTGTAATATCCACAGACTTTTCAGCCTTGTTTAATTCAAGCTTAGTGGCAGTGGCCATGGGAGTTTTTGTAGGTGAACAATCCATTAAGTCAAACTTTTTTAAAAGATCATAAATATATTTAGTTTGACTAATGAAAATTCCACCACTAACTTGTTTAACTTGTAAACCAAGAAAGTAAGTTAGCTCTCCCATCATGCTCATTTCATATTTACTTTGCATTAATTTAGCAAACTTTTTACAAAGCTTATCATCTGTAGATCCAAATATAATATCATCTACATAAATTTGTACAAGTATCTTAGAGCCATTAACATTTCTAAAGAAGAGAGTTTTGTCAACAGTACCTCTTGTGAAATGATTATCTAGAAGGAACTTTGACAAAGTCTCATACCAGGCTCTAGGTGCTTGCTTTAGTCCATAGAGTGCTTTCAACAGATAATACACATGGTCTGGAAAATTTTGATCTTCAAAACCTGGAGGTTGGCTTACATAAACTTTTTCCTCCAATTCCCCATTTAGAAATGCACTCTTGACATCCATCTGATAGACTTTGAAATTGGCATTAACTGCATAGGCTAGAAAGATTCTGATGGCTTCAAGTCTGGCAACTGGAGCAAATGTTTCATCAAAATCTATTCCCTCTTGTTGAGAATAGCCTTTAGCAACCAATCTGGCTTTATTCCTTATGACAATGCCATTTTCATCCATCTTGTTTCTGAATACCCATTTTGTGTCAATAGAACTCTTGTTCTTTGGCTTGGGTACCAGCTTCCATACTTTGTTCCTCTCAAATTGGTTTAGCTCCTCTTGCATTGCTAAAATCCAATCTGGATCCAATAGAGCTTCTTCCACTCTCTTAGGTTCCTCCTGTAATAGAAAGCTACTATACAGACATTCATCTTGAGTAGCCCTTCTAGTTTGTACTTTTGATGTAGCATCACCAATGATCAGTTCAAAAGGGTGATTCTTGGTCCATTTCCTTTGAGGTGGTAGATTAGCCCTAGATGAGGTTGCCTCAGTATTGTCATGATGTGAGATAGAATGTTGATTTGTTGAAACTCCCCCTGAGTTGCTGATCCTTTGAAAGGAATTGGGAGCTCTATCAACTGATGAAGTGAATTGATTATCCGTTGACAGACTGCGATCAACGGATGCTTCATTATGAACTTCAACGGATGATGCACTTTGTCTTTCAACGGATGCTGCAATGCTTCTTTCAATGGAAGCTGAATTATGACTTTCAACGGATGCAGCATTCTGTGCATTATCCAAAGGCAGATTCTGAATTCTTCTTGAGATGCCTTCTTCATCATTCTCACTTTCACTATCATCACAGTATATCTCAATGTTGTCAAATTTGAGTCCTTCATGATGTCCCTCATCTGTTAGTCCATCAATCTTTTTATCATCAAACACAACATGTACAGATTCCATGACAATGTTGGTTCTTAGATTGTAGACCCTATATGATTTTCCAGCAGAATAACCAACAAATATTCCTTCATCAGCCTTTGCATCAAACTTCCCTTTGTGATCAGATTGATTCCTTAAGATGTAGCATTTGCAACCAAAGACATGTAGAAAGTTTAAAGTTGGTTTTCTTCTCTTGAATAATTGATAGGGAGTCATGCATTTTGCCTGATTGATTAGAGAAATATTCTGAGTGTAACATGCATAGTTGACAGCCTCAGCCCAAAAATAAGTTGGGAGTTTTGACTCTTCAAGCATTGTCCTTGCAGCTTCAATTAGTGATCTGTTCTTCTTTTCCACCACACCATTTTGTTGTGGAGTTCTTGGAGCTGAGAACTCATGCATGATCCCACTTTCTTCACAGAACAACTTCATGGTTGAATTCTTGAACTCAGTTCCATTGTCACTCCTAATATTCCTTACTTTGAAATCAGGATAATTGTTGACTTGCTTGATATGATTGATGATGATTTCACTAGCTTCATCCTTTGATTTAAGAAAATAAACCCATGAAAACTTTGAGAAATCATCTACAATCACTAGGCAGTATCTTTTCCTTGAAATTGACAATACATTGACTGGTCCAAAAAGATCCATGTGTAGAAGTTGTAGTGGTTCATCAATTGCAGATTCAAGCTTCTTACTGAATGATACTTTCTTTTGCTTTCCTTTCTGACAAGCATCACACAGCCCATCCCTTGTGAATTCCACTAGAGGCATTCCTCTAACTAAGTCCTTTTTGACTAGATAATTCATTGTCTTGAAATTCAAATGGGACAGCTTCTTGTGCCATAGCCAACTTTCAACTGGACTTGCTTTGCTGAGAAGACAAGTTATGGATTCTGCATCTGTAGAGTTGAAATCAGCTAAGTACACATTCCCTTTTCTAACTCCAGTTAGAACCACTTTATTGTCCTTTTTACTTGTGATAATACAGGCTTCAGAATTGAAGGAAACAGTATTCCCTCTGTCACATAGTTGACTGATGCTCAATAAATTGTGTTTGAGACCATCAACCAATGCAACTTCATCAATGATGATATATTCTTTTGAAATCAAGCCATATCCCATAGTGAATCCTTTGTTGTCATCTCCAAAGGTTATGCTAGGGCCAGCTCTTTCCTTAAACTCTGTGAGCAGGGTGAAATCTCCTGTCATGTGTCTTGAACAACCACTGTCCAAGTACCATTGATTTCTTCTTTGTCCCTGGTTGCTTGATGAACTAGTTTCATTTTCATCAGAATTAGCCATCAGGGCTAGGTTGACATATTCCACATCATCATCTTCATTTACCCCATCTGCTGCCCAATCATCTTGAGTGAGAAAAGCTCTTTCCTTTTATTTGAGCAAATCAAAATACTTCTTTTTGTAATCAACTTGCTCAAATTTCTTTTTCTCAGAATTTGGCTTCCTACACTCACTTGCAAAGTGTCCACTAATGCCACAGTTGTAACATTTGATCTTTGATTTATCCACCATGTTTTTGTTTGGCTTAGTGAACTTTGTGTTTTTCCTGAACTTCGTTTTTGCAAACCTCCTGGACAGAAAGGCCAAATGTTCTTCAATATCATCAGATTCATCCTGACTGGAATTGTCTTCATCCTCAGCAACTTGCTCTTTACCCTTGCTTGATTCTTATTTGCTTGTACCAATTTTGAGACTTGGCATTGTCTTCTCCTCATTCCTGGCTTCCATCTTCTCACTGTCAGCTACAAGAGCAACTGTTCCTCCTTTTCTCTTTCCCTTTTCCAACATCTCATCCTGCTCCATTTCAAGTTCATAAGTTTTCAGAATTCCATATAATCTTTCAAGTGTGAAGTTCTTATAATCTTGAGAATTTCTCAAAGAGACAGTCATGGGCTTCCATTCCTTTGGCAGAGACCTAAGAAATTTTAAGTTGGAATCCTTGACTTGGTACACTCTACCATACAGTTTCAATCCATTCAACAGTTTCTGAAACCTGTTGAAGTATCATTTAGTGATTCACCTTCTCCAAAGTGAAAATATTCATACTGTTGAATAAGAAGCTGCATCTTGTTTTCTCTGACCTGCTCAGTACCTTCACAGATGATTTGTACAGTATCCCAAACTTCCTTTGCAGTTTGGCTATTGATGACATTGTCAAACATATCTTGATCTAAGCCATTAAACAAAATGTTCATGGCTCTCTTATCCTTGCGGATTTCTTCCATGTCTTCAATAGTCCATTCTGCTTTTGGCTTGGGAATGGACTGTCCAACAGCAACTATTGCAGTAGCAGTTGTGGCTACTTTGTGAGGGATGTGAGGACCATTTCCAATACTGTTGATGTAGCTTTCATCTTGAGAAAGAAGATGTAAATGCATCTTCACTTTCCAGTGATGATAATTATCTTTTTCCAGGACTGGGATCTTTACACCAATATCCTTCCTATTCATGATGTTAGCAGGACGATTCTTCTGTGCACTCATGATGTTAGCAGAATAGATCTTTAAACTCTTTGTATATTAAGAGCTTGCTCTGATACCAATTGTTATTCCCAGTGGACTAACAATGAGATTTACAGAAGGGGGGTTGAATGTAAATCTCAAAACTTTTTCAAGTTTTGAGCAGTTTCTAAGGCTAAGTGTTTGAGTGATCAAATGTGTGTGAATTGCTTGAAGCTGATGCAGACAGATATATATTCAAATACAAATGTAATGAACACAAAGAACTTAAAAAAAAAAACTTTTCTGGTGGATTTGTTGTTCCACCAGAGATGTGTTATTTCAGAAAATCTGTGATTCAAAGAATTAAATCACAGCTGCTTCCTAGTACAAACTAGATGATTTTCTCTTTTGATATTTCTAAACAGCTCAAGGAAAATTCATATCTAATTACTAGCTGCTACTTGGTTTATATATCACCAAGTTTACAAGTGAAGATAAACTGTAAAATACAATTGAAAAGATTATTCACATGTTTCTTCTTCATTTCTCTATCCAATGCAATCTAGAGTAATCTGTAAATCTTTGAATACTTCCTTGTTTGCATCAGAATGGAAATGCTGCATTTTCTTGATTCCTCCTAGAGGCTTCCACATTCCAGTATGTCTCTGTCAATCCATGTGCCTCTGTCAGCTTGTGAATTGTCACTATCAACTGCTAATGAACTAAGCATCCGTTGAAGCTTTCATCCGTTGATGCCTTATCCGTTGAGGCTTTATCCGTTGAAGCTTTATCCGTTGATGCATTATCAGTTGAAGTCTTTATCCGTTGAAGCACTTATCCGTTGATGGATATTATCCGTTGAAGCATTTATCCGTTGATGGATATTATCCATTGAAGCATTGTTTCTTATCCGTTGAAGGTCTTCAATATCCGTTGACACTTCTTCACTTATATAAAATTACAAGGCATGAAATATTTACAATTAGCCCTCCTATTTGTACATCCATTAGTAGTCAACATGACTGATTATTTCCTAACAACATCTAAGAATTACAGCTTGATACCAGAGAGTGAAATGTGCTACAATACTAAACTTATTGCTAAGTAAAGCTACTCCTTCAACGGATAACCAAGATGGTCTTATCCGTTGAGGCTACAAACACTAGATTTCTACTTAAGTGTTTTGCTTAACTTATCATCAAACTAATACACATATTCCTAACACGTAACTCGATTGATAATCAAACAAGTCACAAAATCAACTAATGTTTAGAAGAAATTAAGCTTTGATATTATTTTTAATGAAAAGGATTCATTTTTCTGAGTTAACAGGCTTTCGTTTCACGTAAAACGGACTAACGGTTGAATTATTATCAATTAAATACTGATAATTCCATTTATTAATCATTATAATTAATTATTACTAATTTTTAAAACTCAAAAATAATTTTTAAATCATTATTTAAGAAAAATCAGAATTAAAAATAATTTTTCTATAATTTTTGGAATTAAAATGAATTTATTATGATTTATTGAAAATTATTTGATTAATTATCAAAATAATTAATCATTTTTAAATAAATAATAAATAATTCAGAAAATAATTAAATCTGATTTTTAGAAAATATTTCAGAATTATTTATAATATAAATCAATTAATTAAATAATTAATTAATCAATTTATAAAATAAATAAATCTGATTTTTAAAATTAATAAAAATTAAAATTAAAATCCAAAAACAGATGTCAGAAATCCATTTATGACAAAATCAGATCAAACCCGGGTTGCAAATCGGGTTGCAACCAGGTCACCAAGAATTTTCCGGGTCGGGGATGAACTCACCGGAAAATCCCCAGATTCCGGTGGGTTTCCCGGACTTCGGCGTCCCCATTCTTGGCCAAACGGACACCACTTGGTTCCGTTTTTGATCCCAAAACATCCCAAATTACTTCCCCAATCTGTTTCAGGCTAAAATCGACCAGAAATATCCCTGCAACAATTTCTCCGATCAAAACCATCAAGAACTCCGGCCAAAAATCCATCTTTCGATTCTGTAAACCAAACTTAACGTTCTATAGTGCAAATTAAAGCTAAGAACATATACAATCAAAGCCCTATCATTACAAGAATCAATTATTCACAGAAATCATCGAGTTGTGTTTTGAAAATTTGACATAAACCCTAGAAATCGTACTTTGCTATCTAGGTATCGTTTCATCAATTAAACACCATGAATCAATTGTAAATCACATAACCAAGCTATTTCAATCATCAAAACATCAAAATAACCCTGGAATCAAAAAGCCCTAATTCGAACATAAACCCTAGAAATCGAAAATCAAAAACGATGCAATAAAACGTGAAATTGATGCAAGAAACAGAAAGAACAGATCAAAACCTTCAATTTGGATACTCGAATCACTTGTTTTGGTGCTGTAATCAGATCAAAATCATGACTTGAATTCCTGACCCGAACCTGTTCTTCCCGACCCAATTTCAGAGAATTTTCTGATTTTTAATTGTTAATTATGATTAATTAAATAAAAATTAGGCTATTGATAGTAGTAAAAATAATACTCCTAATTAAAATTAAGGCCCTAATTCTACACTTTTTAAAATTAATAGGCCCCTAATTTTATAATTTTTGAGTATTAAAATTTAATTTATAAATATTTTATATATACAATATATATGCCAAAAATTCTCAAAAATTGTGAATAATGCAAAAATGCAAAGAAATAATATAAATGAAAGTCCTATAATTTTATAAAAATAAAAATGTGATTTTTTTGGGGTTTTTGACACCCAATGGGGCCCGGAAAAGTCAATTTTCGCAAAACGAGAAAATTTACAAAATATCCAGATTTTCAGAATATTGCGATTGTAAAAGCCATTTGATGAAAAATAAGGCCCATTATTTTATTTGAAATACTGGCTTTAAAATCATTATTTGGGTCGTAAAACGTTTGAAATAAACCTATGAATGCATAATAAAATATCTGAAAAAAATACCTTAAAATACAGAAATGACATGGAATACACGTAACACATAACAGTTAGGGTTTATCAGATAATCACACATAAATGACATAGTGATACACATATTGTATTAGAATTAG